>NC_056733.1:322443612-322480736 GCF_019279795.1 Protopterus annectens
GCTGCACTGTTCTGCCTTGATACAACACAGACAGGTGCCACATATGGACACTGCCTAAAATTAGGGGGTTTATATAGGGCTAGCTTGCAGGTAAGCCTATTATACACCTATGGCATTTCAGCATGCTACATTACAGGTTAACTTAAGTGTCCTGCACTTGGTGGGCTCTGGAACCCACGTGTTCATCAGTATTGCATTACTTCCACCACCAGCTATTGGCCACAGTAATATATATGCTTTCCATTACACAACACACACACTATGATGGCTTACATCTTGTCAGTCACTGCTGCTCTGCACAGTTGATGGGTATGGCCCACAACCCACAGGGACAGACTCTATTGTCCATAGCGGTTATTCAGCTGAACATCATGATAACAACAACACCTGATGGCACATATAAATCATTCCACATGATCTATCCCATTATTATGAACCATGTAGTACAGTCAATTATATGCATATATACTGTGGGAATGAAGTCTGTTCTGGATAGTTTTTTTGTAAGGAGTTTTTTTCTCCTGCGACTTGTCCTTTAGCCTGCTTTCTTTCTTAGTTTGATTGATTGTTTGTTTTGATTTCACTTTAACTCACACACACACTCTCTCTCTCTCTCTCCAGTAAATAGATTGAGCTGCTTTGAATAGAGTGCAGCATGGCTTTTGTATGTGATGCACATGATCAGGTGATGGCCTCTGCACCAGTGACCTCCACTTGCTACCTGCATGCAGCATGCTGTGTAGTACTTCCAATTGCCACTGTCATGGCAACCCACTAATTTAAATCCCTACATCATGAGGGTGTGATCCCTTTACCATTCCAGTATGGTGGACATCCTTCCTGTGTGTGGGCAGCAGTGTCACAGACAGCAGATAGCAATACCTCTTACAAGAGATAATTGCAGACTCAGGCCAGCTAAGTATTTGTGTAAGGTTCCACAGCTACAGACAGAGTGTGAGTAGTGTTGTTGTATGCATTGTATAGCACCAGTCTTAAAAGGTTTGTGTGTACATACTATTTTAACATGGAATGCAGTCTGTCTGCATAGGTCTCAACTGTGGGCCTAGATGAGGGTAAGGAGGTTCACACAGCCTATCTTGACCTCGCCAAGGCTTTCGACACCATCCCCCATTCTGGAATTATAGTTACACTCACTAAACTAGGTATAAATCCCTACGTCACAAGAGGGGTCACCAACTGACTCACTGACAGAACCCACACTGTAAAAGCTGCAGACTCCAAATTTGACCTCAAACCAGTGACAAGTGGAGTACCACAGGGTTCAGTCCTGGGACCTCTCCTGTTTGGTATCTACTTCTCTGAAGTATAGGCTAACACAGAAGGCCTCTGGTTAATGAAGTTCACAGATGACTGCAAACTAGGAGACATAGTCAAATCCCCAAATGATGTGGCCATCCTACAGAAGGGCCTTGCTGAGATAGATGCCCGGTGTCAGAGCCATGGCCTCAAGCTCATTGCCAAAAAGTGCAGTGTCATCCCCTTTGGTAAAAACTCTGTACCCGTGAACTACCACATAGGCAGCAATCTACTTAACACCAAATGTGTGATAAGAGACCTTGGGATGCAGGTGGACAGTAGTCTCTCCTTTGATAGTCACATCACCACAGTAGTCAGGAAGTCCTTCTACGTGGCACACCTCATCATAAAAGGGTTCTCATACAGGAAAAAAGAGGTCATTGTTCCCCTCTACTCATCATTCATTAGACCCATTATAGAGTACAACGCCCCTTTTGGAATGTACCTCACAAGACATCTGCAGCAGCTGGAAAGGCCACAGAAGTACCTCACAAAGAGGATTACTGGCCTCAAACAAATGTCCTACACTGACCGTCTCAAAAAACTCCAGACTTATTCCGTAGCATATCGCCTACTCCAAGGTGATCTCTGCCTAACATATAAAGCTATGTTAAACCCAGAGCTGTTGGACATGCTACACCTAACGAAATCCCAATCCCTCTGAGCTACACGCTCTAGGGACCTAAACCTTGTCACCACAATAAACAGGACATGCTGGATGGATAGATTCCTGTCCCAGAGACTTCCCATACTCTGGAACAGGCTACCCATTTATGTCAAGCAAAGTTCTTCATTAGCACTCTTCAAGAAAAATCTTGATGAGTGTATGGGAAATAGGAAATACACCCCGGTGATCACTTCTGTGTCTCTGCTCGACAGTGGCACAGGAAAATATCTTTCTTGGGTGGTGTAAGCCAGGAAACCTTGTTGGCTAGGCTTATGTAGGCCCTTGGGCTGATAGCTTAGTACCTACCTATGAACCTATGAATCTATGAACCTATCCATTCGATGGCCAGAGGTGTGCCTGTTATGTTTTGTTTGTCCACCACACAGGTCTTGTGTCAGATATATCACCGGTAGTGTCTGTGTTGAGTGCTATCAGTACAAGGCTACATCCATTTCTGTTTCTGACTTTATATTCTTGATTAAGGGTATGTTGCAGACTATCCTGTAACACCAGTAACTTGCTTAGTATATGACAACACTATTTCACAATATCGGCCTGTTGTCCAGCCTTGGTCCTCCACCTACATACCAGGCTTTGTCCATATGACAGAAAGTCAGGGGTTGTTATGTAGTGGCCTGTGATTATGTCATGCTGCCATTCCTGCCATCATTCCAGTGCTGTTGTGGCCCCACACATACTGTGGGGTAGGGTCCATATATATGTGGGCTTCATCTGCACAATACATGTGTGCCCTTCAGCAGTCCAGAGGTCAGTGTATGTAACAGTGTTGTATGCCCTGTAAGTCAGTCTATGGGGGGGGGGGGGGTGCGGTATGCACCATAAATAACTTAGGCTGTTACAACATGTGAGAGATATCAGGAGTAAGCTGCCTTAAGGTATATAGATGTGCATCACCATACATTCCACCTTGGGAAAATGCTGGTCTACTGCTTCCTGCCATACAGACTGTTCTGTTTGTCAGTGTGATTTTGATGGTTTCATTTATGCCTTGTTATGCAACAGATACATCCCATTGTGTAAACTGAAGTCTTTTCCCCCCTAGGGATTATGTACAGAGTGTAGTTAGAGTCTGCTGGACTATACATCTGCATTGCTTACTGTTGATTGATTGTTATCCTGTGTCCCAGTCTGTCTTTACTGTTGTACTAGTTGAAGGCCTTGGCCTGGACAGCAACATATGTTATGTTTTCGGATTCCTGTATTAAATGATCAGATAGAGAGTTGCATTAATCTGTTTACATGTATTTCAAAGTCTAAACAGCTATATGGCATGGCATATACAACTGTAATAGTACACAAATAAAACATTCTCATGTATGTATGTGTGTGGTGTTATATCCTTTGACCTCTCTGTGGGTAAATGTTTCAGGCAACAAATGTTTTTTGTATGGGTGACTCATACACTGTCCATTTCATAAGGTGGCAACTGTAGGAATACTGGCTATTCAGTATGGTGTGCACCTTCTAAATATGTATCTTCCTATACATATCAGTGCATGTGTAGTTACGTATATATATATATATATATATATATATATATATATATATATATATATATATATATATATATATATATTATATATATATATATATACATATATATATATAAATATATATGAATCTGCATGTGTGTGTGTGTGTGTGTGTGTGTGTGTGTGTGTGTGTGTGTGTGTGGTAGCCAGACTGTACTGCATTATATGTTATTGATACCAGCCTGACATCATACAGCTGGGATGGATTACTGTTAACGTCTTGTGCCCATGTTGTATTGGGTCCTGGTTATGGGACTTGCAACAGTTGGTATTGTATTGTATTGCAAGGCAGATCTGATTGGCTGTGGGGGAAGGGGTGATATCAATACGTACAAGATGTATTTAGCTTGGGCCCGCTCACCCCCATTAACAGTGATGGTGGTCATATATGTATTTGTTATGTTCTCTTTTATATCTATAGATCTATATATATATATATATATATATATATATATATATACATATATCTATATATATATATATATATATATATATGTATATATATATATATATATATATATATATAAATATATATATATATATGTGTATATATATATATATATATATATATATATATATATATATATATATATTGCTATATATCTATATATATACATGCATATGCAGACATATATATAAATATATATAGATGTGTATATATATATATATATATATATATATATATATATATATATATATAGAGAGAGAGAGAGAGAGATGCATATATCTATTTAGATATAGATATATATATACACACACGTACATACATCTACAAGCTGAAATACATTTCCTGTACTGTTTAATGACTATGTTGGATGACATGTTTATGAAAACATCAGGGTTATGTATATCTGACATGGCTTTGTGGTAAATCACATTGGCTATGTTGTGCAGTGTCCTGGATTCAAGCCTTGCAGAGGCTGTTTATTTGGTTGCTGGCTAGAACAAGGGCTGTTGCTTACAGAGTGATTAAGGCACTTTTAAGCAGTTGTAAGTGGGTTTCCATGGAGGTAAGCACTGCTAACCTCTGGTTGTAGTTTCGTATACTGATTTAGGTTCTCAATTGCTTAACCTGTGAAGGCATTGCTTACCCCCATGCAAACAAGCTTAAACATGCTTACTGTTCCTTAAAAGTGCTTACTCCCACTTACCCCCATGCTGATTTCTTTAAAAGAAAAGAAAAAGGGTTGATAGGAAAGTGGTGAAAAAGGGGCACAAAGGGGGAAAAACACTAGGGAAAATAGGTAGGGATGTGCAGGGCAGGTGTAGGGAAGGTTCAACCCTGCCCATTTCATCTACAGCAACAGCTGTGCATATACACTGAATTTGGAGATAGATTTGGACACTCAAACCTCTGAGAGAGGGGTGATGGCAATAATAATATGTTGAGAAGCCAATTAGACCAGATTCCATGTGTCCAGTGGACATGTGTGTGAAATGGACAGCTATGTATGGGGCAAGATTTTTGTTTGGGAACAGGTTGCCCTTTTTTTCAGGCGATAGTGGAATGTTGAGGAGGGGCAGTAGGTCAATTTGTGGAGGTAGGTTGGGGAGGTTAACAGACAAGATGCATACAGGGGCAGTATATGACACTTTTGGGGAGTAAGCACCTTGATGGGGAGGGGTGTTTGGAATGCAAAAGCCCATGAGCTCCCTAGTGGAAACAGTGGGACTGAGGTCCCCACCCATGGGCAGCCATCACTGCATCTTCACAGCCCCGAAGGTGGCTGAGCTAGGGGCTGAGTAGGATGGCCAGGCCAACCCTCTAGTTGAACACATGGCCTTCAAGCTGGCGTAACAAATCTCCAAACTCCCTGCGGAGCTCACTACACACCACGCCCCGGACCTGGTGAAGGATGACAGTGTCCTGTCCATGCCCGCCCCAGAAAGATGTCACTTAACAACTAGTATATTCCTGTAGTTTTCATTACTTTCCTAGTCAATGCTGTGAGCTGTACCTGGTATACATGTGGAGGTATTGTTTGTTAACACTACCTAACTACTTCTGCACATATTGCCAGATTTCAGGTTGATGTTATGCACATACCTGTCCATCTCTTATTGCACACACTCTGGGCATGTCTTGACCACATGCAGGTGAACCAGGACATATTTTGACTATTGCCTTCTTAAACCTTTAATGAATTGTACAGTGACGGGTTTGTTTTCATTGACATTTTCCAAATATGTACAGGCCTGACAGTCAGTTATATGACATGAAATGCTGCCTTCATGTCAGAGATTAGCACACTGATATGGCAGGGGGAAAGGGTACAGCCGGCAGATATGGGCTGATTAACTAGACATTCTGGACAATTCTGTACACTTGTGGGGTATGATTCTGCATACAGCTTACTACCACTCTGAGGATTTGAACCATGGCTGTGTCTGCTAAAAATAAAACACTGTCCATCACAATGTGCTATATAGATATTGCTGTGTATGTCTTGTCTGATTTCTGTCTATAATTATCCTGTGGTTCTACATTCTGACCTTGTAATTACAAAACTCTTATACAGAATTTCCTAGACAGTTTTATTATGTAGCACAGTGTGGGTGACAGTGATGAGTAATACCTTATTATTCAGAGCAACTGCAACACAAACGATGCTATACAATACCAGAGTAAACAGTACCAGTACAGGATATCAATCTTTTGTTTCTAGGCACAGTGTTTGTATCTGACAGACTTGTGGGAGCAATGTTTGTTAGCACTACCTGAATGTGTCCACACAAATTACCACATTCCACATTAGTATTATGCACATACGTCTCACTCTGTTACTGTTGACACTCTGGTCACAGCTTGACAACATGGGGGTGTAGCTGAGATATACTTGGATTATTGCTCTCATAACATTTTTGGGAGTTGCTAGAGTGACAGGTTTGTTCTTATAGATTTCTGACAATCAGTTGTATTTATTGTTTGCTGCCTACACGTCTGGGATCATCCCATTGATTTGCCAGAGGGACAGGGTGGAAGGCATCAGATATGGGCCAATTTACTGGACATTCTGGACATATCTGTACAGTTGTGGGGTATGATTCTGCATACAGCCTACTACCACTCCCAGGATTTGAACCATGGCTGTGTGTTCTAAAAATAGAACAGTTTATGTCTCAGCTGAGTGTGCTCTTTGGACTTTTTTGTCTGTCTTTTCACTGTTTTCTGTCTAAGTCTATCTCGGTTGTACTATATGACCTCTTGGGATTACAACAGTCATATACATACATTTCTACACATTTTATTTATGTAGCACAGTGTGGGTAACAGTGCTTAATACAACAGTACTATTAAGAAATTACAACTCTACATTACCATATAATACCAGAGTAAACACATGCAGTCCAGCAGTTAGACCTTTATTGTCAGGCTATTATGCTTATATTTACATACAACCTATATGAGACTCTTCCTGCCATATTCTCTGGTGGATGTAGTACATGCCTTAAACAATACAGGTTTTATACAATCAATTAACTTACTACAACTTTTAGATTTATTTCCTATGACAGTACATGCAAGTGTATTACTAACCTGCCTCGCGTCACAACTGCTGCACTCTACAGGCATGGGCTTCCTGGTTCGCAGCCCACTCTTCTGCCACTGTGAAAGACATAAGAGGAATATGTAGCCATACCTATCCATAATATACATGAGCTGGCAATTATTAAACATGTAGTGGACTGATATTTACACACAGCTGGGACATCCCCTGTCCTCCTAGCCTCTTGGATCCACTTATCCAAGAGATCCCCCTTTCTTCACTTCAGGTCAGCATAGTGATGCCTGACCTGATCAACAGTTTGGGGTATGCCAGTGGCACAGGTGCGGCCACGAGCGAGATGGTCCCAGGCTTCCGCTTTGTATTGGGAACTCTGGTACTGGCTCTGCAGCAGTCTCTGGTCATGGTCTTTTACAAGGAGTCCTGCCATGACTCTGGACTCCTGGATTCCCCAGCGCTGTTCCAGAAAGCACACACCCTCTCCCATACCAAACATAGTGCCTACAAGAGGAAGCTGCAACCAGTTATGAAATATATTCCGGCCTGTTGGGTTTAAATAGGGCAGGTTTCCAACACTTTGTAGTGATTGGACGGTATTGAAAATGCTAAGCTATGGGCATACCTGCTTACCTATGGTTGGCATTGCTTAAAGGGGTATACCAATGGCAAACTGATTTAGCTGGCCTACACATTGATTTCAACTACTAAGCTGGGCTGTTCAATGCTTAGCATTGCTTAATTTTTAATTTGCATTATATTTGCTTTTTGGCATTGATTTCTTATTCATTACATGTTATATATGTGTTTGATATCCATGATTCATGTGTCCATGCACTGTATGGGTCCTTGTGTTTATTAGGGGATTTCAACACTTTATTACAATGACACCTCACATCTGGGCTTACTGCAGTGCTCCATTTCACATATTTATGTTATGTAGTAGGTTATACAACATAAAACTGTATATAAATTCCTTTCACGTGTTCAGTTTGATTTTCCTATTGTGAGGATCTGTTTGTTGATACCTTAATTGTTTGTACTGCTGTGATGGCTTAGTAGTTAACTACTGTGACTATAGTGTACTTGGTCCTGGGTCCAAGACCTGCAAAGGCTGTTTATTTTGTTTCTGGCCAGAACAGTGGCTGATGCATACAGAGTGATTAAGGCACTTTTAAGTGGGTTTGCGCGAAGGTAAGCAATGCTAACCTCCAGTTAAATATGCTTACAAAGAGTTAGCTTCAATATTGCTTAACCTGTGTGTGCATTGCTTACCCCCCATGCAAATGGGCTTAAACCCGCTTAATGCTGCTTAAGTATGCTTACTCTTGCTTAATTGTGCTTACTCCCACTTACCATTGCATTACTTTAGACAGTAATGTCAAATGGTTCTTGGGAAGGTGGTGGATTTGAAAACTGTATGGATTTATCATTCATTACACATTTTACCTTACATTTGTATCCCTGATTCCTGTGTACATAAACTGTATAGTGCACTTGTGATTATCTGTGGGCCTTACAACATTATGACACTGACACCTCACATCTACATTTAATGCATTACAACAGTTCATAAATATATTTTATTTAGGTTATGCAACAAAAAATATTGGTCATAAATTGATTTGATATGGAAAATGGAATGTGACTCGAACCTGGAATGACTGCTCATAAGGCGAATGCTCTGCTCACTACATTATTGCAGTACTGCTTCATTTGCATATATCTTGCTTTTTATCCTCTTGTGCCATTTAAGCTGCACTAAACATAGCTAAGCAATGGGCAAACCCACACACCCATGGTTAAATTTAATCTGTTTCATAAAAAAAAAAACATTCTTTATATTTCATGTTTTAATTATTGCTCTTATGAACTTGGGGGGATGTTGCTTGGGGTATGCAGACACCTATGAGCAGTCTTGCTCATTCTTATTCCTATACTGCTGCTCTTGATTGCAGGAGCATGTATATTCTGAGAGGTCTGCTCTCAGACACGCCTCCTGTACTTGTACACAGTCTGTGTCCATTTTGGAGCTCATGCAGCATTCCTTCATTGATATGCATGGTGCGCTGCCATCCTGCTCCTAAACAGCCACTTCCGTGCAGGACTAAGCTAGTCCTGCATGGAAGGATAGTGAATCTGGGGGAGAGTTTGCATTCTGAATAGTCAGTTTTGCCTAATCACAGCTTTTCTCCAGATTATGAAACTATGCATTAATGGTGGTTTCAGCTACACGCCATCCCTGTTGTCATGTCAGTCTGGCAAATTTGACCTGACTGGTATAAATAAAAATCACATTTTTATTAGCAGATTATTTAGTAAACAGACGTGATGAAAAATGACCAATGAGATGGAAAATACATTGTACTGCTGCAAGAACCATGTAATGTGAAGTAGAACATAAGCCCTTGGCACTAAATTATAAACTTAATAAAATAATAGAATGAATCACTATCATTTCCTTTTATGAAGTCACACACATCATCATATTACCCTTTAATACTTCTGGATTCTTGTTTAACAGGCAACAAGCTAGCACAGAGGATTAAAGACCTGAGCTGCTAATGAACTGTTTCCAGTAGTTAAGGGTATAGGATTTCATATGTTTGTAAGCTCATACTTAGTTACACAGCATGCAATCAAGAAGATTATTGATGAACAAAATCCAATTTCCGTATTGCCTAAAGTGACTTTCTCAAGGTTATACAGTGGACAAATGAAAGCTGAAGAAATCTATTTCTGTACCACTGGAAGCATCATGTAAGCATCTCATTGCCTTTAATCCTTAGAACTGATTGCCAATAGGCTGCACCTAAGTACCTTTCTTTCTTCCATTCAGACTTATTGCATATCATTTGTACGTCTGTCAACTCCTTATCCAACCTTACTCTCTTTGAATTCCTAAGAAGATACATTACTGAAGGCAAAGCCTTTACTTGCATCATTTCTAGTCTTCTTTCTAACAGATGTTGTCTATCCTAACCTACCTATCATCCCTCCAGCCTTTGCTAACAACTTGGACCATTTTTTTTCAGCTTTATCTGACTTACAGAATGCAGTTATGTCTAAATATATAATGCCCTGTTCAGCCAGCAGTATCTGCCTCTCTCTCTCCATCTTGTACTGCATTAACTATTCTTAAGTTCTGTTGCCTTACTGAAATCCTTTGAAATTTTCAACATTCCAGTCAGAAATATATCTAACTTCTTGGCAGTTAAGGGATATAATAATCTGTAAACAAATTAAAGCTATTTTTCTTCCCATCTCCCCCAAACACTATCCACAAATGTCCTGACATTCTTTAGGTCAATACCTCTATCACTAGAAGTGAACTTGGGGAAGGGGATACACTTCTATAGTGTTACCATCCCTATCTTCACTGACTCAGATAGAGCCACAAATATTTGTTTTGTGGTTTTGTGGACTGTCACAAAAGTATCCAGCACAGCAGGGTGGACCAGAATTTCCCATCCTCAATTACATTCTCAACATTATCCTTTGGAGTTCTGAGAAATTCCCAAGTGAAAAGAAACATTGAATGAAGTGCAACAGCGGGCATCAGTAGTGCAACTTATTCTCCAAAGTCAAAGGTGATAATTGACAAGAGCGCCTCCACTCTCCGACTGTTGTTGGAATGATATCAGCATCATATCTCACAATTTCTTTCTGCACTAGCAGATACGTTTTTTGTAGTTTTCTTTTTTCCACAAATGCTGTTTTACTCTTGCAAATGCATATTTGTTTTTCAATGCAGCTTTTGACTATTTGACAAAGGTAAACACATATTTCTACCACATCACACTCTCTATTTATGCTGCATATGTTCATATGCATAATTTACATACATATGCTTATTCAGCTGTGTCACAGTTCAGCTTTCTATTTGCATATTTACTATTGTTCATATTTCTCTATAGTTAATGGTTTCAAATTTCACATCAGAGATTTGTAACACTGCAGTTCACAGCTATGCCAGGACCACCTCCATATTGCATTCAGCAAGCTGTATCCAACTCCCCTTCCCACTCAGGTCACCTCTTTGTACGTCAGATGCTACTACTAGTGAGATGGAGTCCCCATTCTCATTATCTCTTGAATATTCAACATTGCTTGGGTATAATCATTTCTTAAACTGCTCTGATAAAGATATTCCACATGCTGAAATAATAAGCAGTGTAGCTTCAGAAAATGTTACCAAAGTAATCCAGCTCACAATCTACTCTAGCATCTTCCATTTTCTCTCATTTCTTAATTCATTAACACCTATGTGGTATGGAATGTCACACCTTTAGAAGCTTACACACATCCTTGCATTTCAGAGCATTTTCTGAAAAATAAACTTAAAAAAGCATAAGATAGACGAATGTAAACATTTTGTGAACAGTAAAAGCTATTAAAAACTGTTTTAATAGCAATATTATCAGTAAGAAATATTCTATACATTGATAGTAGTGCATACACATTCCTTCCATAAATATTGTATTATAATACATACTAACCCCACATTTTTTGCTAAACATTCACAAACAAATTTGCATATCTTGGAACTGTACAACCTAAGCATACACTGTTAGAAAATTTTTGTTAACCAGAAATCTTTCACAAGACAACAAAAAATTCCTCTGCATGTGCATGTTTATTGAAATATTTACAGAAATGCAAAAACATATGCTTAAATTTATAATTAGCAATATAAATAATATTGAATATCTTTCACATTGTCCAACTTGCGGTACACATACCAAATATAGCTTTTTTCAACAACATCTAATCATGCAGAAGTTTGTAAGTCACTTGATTTTCAAGCATTAAGTGCATATAGATATAGATTTCTACTAGGTTAACTGTCCTTCTGGGCTATTTTTCTAAACTTAGCCAATTACTCCATGGGGGATCAGCCACAGCACTTTGTGTCTGCAAGGTAAATACCTTAACCATCATGTCAACCTCCTGATTGTTTGCATTCATAATTATAAAAACAAAAAAATGAGAAATAAATAGGATCCACAACATGGCTTTTTATTCAAAAATGAAGTGCTTCTGTCAGTAGTACACTCTAGACTTCATCAGAATAAAAGCAAGCACAAGATACCAAGTTTAAATATACTAAGCAACCAGTAACCCCTCCCTAATTAAAAACAATCAATGAAACCATTAGTTATTTAAAGCACCAACTTCACCATAGTTATAAATTATTAAACAGTCATCACAGAGCACAGGAAAACAATAAAAATGAATGGCAATCAAATAACTGTTGACTGACAAACCTAGGCAAAATACTACAAAGAAAAGGAAAACTTTAAGCATTTCTTAAAGAAAAAAAATTGCTTTAAATTTTAGGACACTTGAAATGGAGGCAACATCATTAATACCTGGAGGCTGGGTGGCATTGCACTTTAACTGCCACTTTAGTTCTCTGTACTCTAAAAACAAATCAGCTGCCCCCCCCTGTCTGACCTAAATCCACCTGATCTATTGCAATATATTCAAAGTTGTGGTTGGGATGTTTCATAATATGTTCAGCTAAAGCAGTCATGTCATTATGCTTCTGAATATCGTAAATATGTTGGTATATTCTATTCCTAACTTTTTTGAAGATTTTCCAACATAAAAACTTTTGCACAGTTGGCACTTGGCTACATAAACTTATGAACCAGTTTAATCAAACCATGTCCTGCAATTAGAATTGAGGTCACTTCGATAATATATTTGCATTGTGAACAGTGTCCAGATTTCTTCATTCCCCTTCCTTTAACACTTTAGAACTTTTTTCAAGACTGTTTTTAAAACACGGGCCCTTCCTATAAACTATTACAGGTTTATCACCCACCGTTTCCCGATGGGTACAATTGATATCAAATATGGCCCAGTTCCTGAAGATAATGTCTTTAATAGCTTGAAAATGCAAATTATGAGGTAAAACCAAGGCTGTACTATAGTTTGCCACCTTGCTACCACAAAAATTCCTGGCAGCAATGTCCTTAATATTTTCATTATCGATAGACTCCAGTAATGGGGCAAAGTGACCACTAGCTCTTTTGAGGCTAACCTCCTCAAAAATTGGATCTAAAAAAATCAAAAGGGTAGCCTCTCATGTTAAACATGTTCTTCAAATGGTCACTTTCCAGAACAAACATACCATCATCACTAATCATGTAGGCTAACCTCACACATTGTCCCTTAACAAGGGATTTCTTTTGGTTTAGTGGATGGCAGCTCTGAAAGTCAAGAAAACAATTTGAATAGGTGGGTTTCCTGTAAAGGGTAGAAGTTAAATGTTTGTAAACTCTATCCTTGAGAAGGGTGATGTCCAAATAATGGATGCTGTCATGATTTGATTCCATAGTAAAGTGGAGGAACCCATTACTAGAATTAAGGAACTCAAAAAATGAGTCCAACTTAATCTTAGGCCCTTTCCAAAAAATGATGATGTCATCAAGTTCATAAAAGGACCAATACCTAGGCCATTGAAATGCAAAAATAGTACTTAGTTCCCATTGTGTAAGGACTATATTAGCAAAGATGGGGGCACAAACTGCCCCCATTGCCACACCCTTCTTCTGTCTAAAAAATTGACCCTCAAAGTTAATGAAATTGTTCCCTAAAACAGCATCCACATAAGTGTCCTAAACATAAGAATTCTTGAATGATCGAGGTCAGAATGTCCACAAAGAAACTCATAGAACATCTCCAATCCCTCTTCATGGGGAATGAAGGAAAACAAATCTTGAATGTCGATGGAAACAAAAATCAAATCTTCAAAAAAATATCTATTGGAAACTTTAGACAATAGATCTCAGGAATCCTTCAATAAGTGCTCACAATTTCCAAGGACTCCTTTTAACCGAAACTCAGTAAAGTTCACCAGTGGGAAGGTTTTAGAAGCTTTGGCATTCACAATAGGTCACAAAGGGGGTTCCACTAAACGTTTGTGCATTTTAGGGATGTCAAAGATGGTGGGAGTTCTTGGGGAGGTAACTGTCAAAAATGCTAGCTCTGCCTCTGTAATCAGGTTATCTAAAAACATGTCGTTTAACATAATTTCAGTACGTCTATATGAAAGATGTAATTTGTTCAAGGAAACTTTGCCATAACAAACAATTAGCAATATCTCAAATATAGTGTGATACAAGTGGACATTGACAATGAACTTTCCTGTCTCCCAGCATGGTATATAACACCGTACCTCTCAATAACATAAAGGGGTCTCAGTTATGAAAATATAAACATAAATATTAAAATATAAATAATAAGTGACAAATAGTGATTAATTTCTCTACTGCAGGACATCCTAGATTAATAATCTTAGCGTCATTTTGTTAATAATTTTTTGCACTATCTAATACTGCTTATTACTTACTGTCAAGTAGCTTGTTGGCCATGGTGGTTCAGTGGTTAGTGCTGTCACCTCCCAGTAAGAAGCTTTCTGGTTTGATGCTTGGCTGGAGCACCTTCTGTGTGGAGTCTGCATGTCCTCGCTACAGTCGAGTATATTTTAAAGACATGCATATAGGTGCGTGTGTGTATATGCATGTTCCTTCTGTGAAGGTTGAGTGCTGGGCTGGCAACTCAACACCATAAAAACACCACTACCAAACAATTTGCAGACCAGTAATCCACTGTGATGACCCCTAACTGGAAAAGCTGAAAGATGTTGCTTTTATTTGCTAAGTAGCTTAGTTAAAGAAGTCGGACCCAAAAAAGGTCTAGATGCCAGAAGGAGCTATGGGGGTGAACTGGAAGTATTCAAAAAGGTATCACAGTCTTCAGTGCTGTTAGCATTCCATACTGTAGCCTTGAAGCTGTGTCATAAAAAAAATGCACCAGTTTGTTTTCCTGTCTTTCTGGTAGGATGAGTCTGAATGTACATGTCTGGAATTAACCCCTGAAAATCCCACTGAAAATACATCTGGGTCATTCCCCCTGTATTTCTATATTCAAATATACCACATGGACAATTTTTCTCTGTGACTAACTTTCACCACCTCAAATCTTTCAATCACTCAGTGTCATGCATATAGTTTTTTATCTTACCTTCATTTTGTGCTACCTGGATAGCAGACATTCTTATAGTCATCTTATTCTGCTCTAATATGAATGTGGCTCAACTCCAACTGTACCTTGCACATATCATTTTATTCATCTGTCATTACACATGAGGAGCTGTCAAGCTTTTTCATTACTCAAATAATTTTCACCTCCATTCTGAATAGCATGGCATGTTCACTATAAAAAAGAAAAAGAAAGCACTGGAAACACTCAAAATCCTTTATTAAAAGTCGCAAATTAAAACGTCTCTTCAGCGTTAAAACTTTCACCATAGGGCTTCCCCAGGCGAATACATCTTAACAGTTGTAGTCATCAGTTAAATGATCATGAAAATCACACGACTCAGTTTCAAACCCTTTGATGTTGTTGTTGTTGTTGTATCTTTTGGCTTTTCCCGGTTAGGGGTCGCCACAGCGGAACTCTGGTCCACTAATGATTGGCGTTAGATTTTTATGTACCGAGTTGCCAGGCCTGACGCACAACCTTTCTCCACACAGAAGACGCTTTAGCTGAGAATCGAACAGGACAACATCTTATTGCGAGTCAACAACGCTACCGCAGCACCACCACCACAGTTTAATTCCCTTAAATAAGGTTTTAAAGTGAAACAATCATTTAGTCCTGGTGGTATATGGGAGTTCATCCGCAAAATCCATTTCATTTCATTTTCTGTTAACATTTTTTACATCCCCTCCCCTTAATGGTTTGTAAATTACCTTCAATATCATAAAATTAAATGCATGTTGTTCACCTTTTTCCAAAATATGCTTGCTTGATGCATTTGTCAATAACGTGCATTTAATATCACCAAGGTGGCCAGCTACATGTTCTTTAAACCTTCTTTTGGTCATACCCACATAATAGCATTCACATAGTTCGCACTTAGCCCTGGTGTTACAATTTCCATAGGCTTGTAATATGAATTCCTTTTTTGTAACTGGATGACTTATTGATCAGTTCGTATATAAATGTTTACAATAAACACAGTTATTACATTTAAAGGTGCCCTGCTTACATCTATTGCCAAATAAAAAACTTCTTGGTTGCTCTTTGTAACATAATGTTTGTTTTAACAAGCAACTGTGTTTATAACCAAAAGCTGGACCTTCTGCTACTAATTCTTGCAGCCCCTGAACATCTCTTAGTATTTCCCAGTGTTTCACTATAATATTTTTAATTGCTGTAGTATTCCTATTGTAACTAAGCATACATCTTGTTCTGTTTGGTCTGGGTTGTGTCCTATCCTTTCCATGATGGCCTCTAATGAAATATAGAACTATATCCTGCTTTAAATGTTGCTGTTTAACCTCATCCATTGCTTTATCCACTGCTCTCTTTGAATAATCTCTCTTAATGAAGTCCTAACTCATATTTGTTAGCTGAATATCTAGCCTATCTTGTTGTGTATTTAACCTTACGACCCTTTGCATTTGATTTAAAACTATATTTTCAAACATAAAAGGGGGAGGTGCATGCTATTGCAATGTAAATAATTATTGCATTTCACTTCCTTCTTATACATTTCAGTATGTATTTCTCCTTCTCCTTTCCTTGTTAACATAACATCGAGAAACGCTATTGACTCCAAAGAGCATTCATGTTTGAATTTCAAAAATGGTGTACTCATTAGGATTCGCCAAAAATCCAAGACACTCTTCTAAACTGCCTTCCCAAATTAAGAAAAACTCGTCCACAAAATGCTTATAAAATGTGATGTGATCCCTATATCCATTTATTGTTGACAAAACATATTTTTTCCCATATATACATGACTATATTTGCATAGGTGTTAGCTACACTCGTTCCCATTACTAAACCCTTTTGCTGATGATAGAGTTTTGTATCAAATAAAAAAACATTATGAGTCAGAACTAATCTTAACATCTCACAAAGCATATACATTTTTTGCATCTCATAGCCTGAAAATCTTATTAAAGATGTCTTATTGCTAGCTATCCCTTCATTGTGTGGTATAGAAGTAAAAAGGGAACCAGCATCCATAGTAACAAAGTGTGACCTATTATTTAAATGGTCTGCTGACCAGTTATAAAATTGCTCAAAAAGCTAGCTATATCTTTCAATATAGTGGGCATTTTATCCAAAACTATCCATAGTTGCTGTTCTAAATATTTAGACATCGGTTCTGTAACCCACCTTCTTGATGACACTACAGGCCTCATTGTGGGGCTGCTGGCACTTTATGCAACTTTGGTATGCCATAAATAAATGACAATTTTGGATTTTCAACAGATAATTAAACAAATCATCTGTAATTAGCAAAATATCATGCATATTACATAATTTGCTGTTAAATTCTAGGCATAAACCATTTGCTTCATTCCTTGTAATGGACTTATAGTGATCTGCTTGCAACGTCATTTGCACTTTATTAAAATAAAAGTGTTTTCCCATTACTGCAATCCCCCCCTTGTCTGCACCTTTGATTACTAGATCATGATTCTCAACCAATAAATGCATAGCTTGCTGTTCATCCCTAGTTAGATTAAAATATCTAGCATCATTATTATTTTCATACAATGCATATATATCTCATTCAATAGCTTGTTCGAATATTTATAAAGCACCTGTAACTTGTGGAGCAAAAACACTCCTTCTCCTAAGTGCAGCTTCATAATTGCTTGTATTGCCAAAAAATATTATTAAATTCAGGTTACAAACAAAATGCTTGACTTCTATTAAAGTCTTAGAAATGTCTGTTAACTGTGTAGGTACAAAGGTTAAACCCTTGTTTAAAACAGATAGTTCAGAGTCAGTTAGTTCATAATCAGAAAGGTTAAACTCCAAAAATGTCTTATTTATCTGTTGTTCTGGCTCCTGTTATAGGGACGCTTTACTAAACTCTTGTTTTTGCAGTTGTCTGGTAAGCTCTGCACCCGGGTCCATGGTTTCAGCGTGGGAAGCGGTTGATTCACCAAAAGTGGAAAATCCACTGGATCCAATTCATCCATCTGTGCCAGGTCAGCCCTTGCCATCTGTCCAACTTCAGAGTGAGTCTCTGTACTAGAAGTTGTTGCTGTGACTGAAAAACACCTCATATTCATGAGTGCCATATTTCTTTGCGTCTCAACTGCTCGATGTTCTGCCTCAACTACTGCTGTGTCTAAGGCGTCAATCACGGTTACATCAGAAGAGGGCAGAACTTCCTCTTGTTGCTTAACCACCTCATTGGTTTGCTTCCCTTCTCTAGGCCAAATAAAAACGTCCATTTTCAAAATCATACAAATCCCTTTTGAGTTTTCTTTTTTTTGTTTCAGTTAGCCTTTTTTTCAAAGGCACTCATTCTATTTAGAGTATCATTCATAAGCACTATACTTTCAAGTCCAGTATTAGAGGCTAATTCATTATAAAATGTTTCTCCATTTAGCTTCATATCTAGTTCCAACTGCTGAAAATACATGTTCATTAGCTCTATATATCGAAATAAGCAGCTCAAATTAATGAATTGCCATCTACATAACAAATCCGGATACTTATCTCTACAAGATGGCATCTTTATTTATTTATTTATTTATTTATTTGAAGTTTGGTTGCCAGGATGGTCCACTGCACCGAATGAGCCCATTTTCAATGGAGTCCTGGGGAGAAAAGCTCCATGAATACAATATATAAAACATAGTGAAAGTACAATGTATAAAAACATAGTAAAAATGCAAGAAGAGTACATTTAAGTTGAAGTAAATCTTAACACAATTAGAAGGTAAAGTGTAACAGTATGTAACAATTAACATGAGAAAAAGTTTTTTTTTTTTTTTTTTTAGTCACTCAAGATAGACATAAAGTAAAAGACAATGGTGTGAAGGCATGTACACAGGATTAACTGTGAGAGGATATTTACAGTATGTAAGTTCCTGTAAAGGAGATCTGATTATTGGTTAAGAGATAGGATAGTAGGTGGGAATGTTAAGCAGGATGGGAACATGAGCATTCCCATAGAGATTGTAAGTGAGAGTGGAGGAGAGTTTTAAAGGAGGGGAGACTGCAGGTGCTGCGAATGTTAGGTGGGAGGGAGTTCCAGAGACAGGCTAGGGAAAAAGAGAGTAGGAGTTTGCCTGCTGGACGGGCGGGTCTGTGGAGCTCAATCAGGTTCTGATTGTTGGTTCTTAGGGATCTGCTGGGTATGTGCATGGTGAAGGATGAGGCAAGAGAAGGGCAGAGGGAGGGCTTAAATATTAGCTTGTGGGCATGAGATAGCTGAGGGTAGATAAGGTAATTAGGAAGTTCTAGCCAATTTAATTTGTGGAGTGCAATGCAGTGATGTGAGGAGGATCTGTGACCAGTGATGAATCTGGCAATTTTATTATAGCAGGAGGAGAGTTTTGTTTTGGTAGAGGATTGTAGATTGGTAAGGAGTGGGGCACCATAAAGGAGGGAAGGGATGAGATATGTGGTAGCGAGGAGGAATCTAGTGGATGGGGAGAGGAAGCAAATATGGCGATAGAACATACCAAGTTTCTGGTGAGTTTTTTTTATGTTACTTTGTATATGGGTGTCAAATTTAAGCTGATTATCAATAAGAACACCTAATAGTTTAGCACTGGGAACAATTTCAAGGGTAGTATTGTTGTGACTTACTATGGAGAATGAATTTAAGTTGATAGTTAAGGTTTTGAATGGGGTGAATATCATGAGTTTAGTTTTTGATGGATTAAGAGCTAGATGATTATCAAGCATCCATTGTTTTGTGGTTGAGAAGGCATCTTGTGTTAGTTGTATCAGGGTGGGAATGGATTTTGCAGCACAGATAATTGTTGAATCATCTGTATATTGGATGATTTTAGCATTAGGGATAGCATGGTGGAAGTCATTGATGAAAATGTTAAACAGTAAGGGACCTAATATAGAACCTTGAGGTATGCCAGTGGTAGTGTTAAGAAATGAGAAAGTGGATTTCTTCCATTTAATAGCTTGTTGCCTGTTGGAAAGGTAGCTAGTAAACCAGTTAATAGAGTCAGGTGAGAGTTGAAGTTTAGAGAGTTTAGTCAGAAGGAGAGAGTGGGAGATAGTGTCGAAAGCCTTAGAAAGATCCAAGAGGAGTGTGGAAACAATACAGCTAGAGTCGCGTGCTTTATTTATGGTTTCAAGGAAGGAGAGTAGAGCAGTAGTAGTGCTGTGACCAGGTCTGAATCCATGCTGTGTGGGAGTAAGTAGGTGATTGTTGATGAGGTGGGGTAGAAATTATATATATGAATACATTTCTCAAGCAGTTTAGAGATGGGGGATAGGATGGCAATAGGTCTAAAGTCGGAGATGTTATTATTGTTTCCACCTTTGTGGAGGGGAATAATATATGCTTTCTTCCAGAGTTGGGGTGCATAGCCTTCTTGAATTGACCGGTTAATAAGAATACAGATGGGGAAGACAATGGCATCAGCAGCTGTTTTTAGGAAAAAGGAAGGGATATTATCAGGGGCATTAGAGCATGGTTTTAATTTTAGAAGGAGTTTTTTAATAGTAGACACGGGGATGGGTTTGAGAGAGAAGAGAGCTAGCTAGGAGGTGGAAGTACCTGAGGATGGGGGTTGTGGGAAGTGTAGTTGGATGAGTAGAATTATTAGTGAAAGATGAAGTTAATTTGGTTATGGAGTTGATGAAGAAGCAGTTAAATTGGGAGGCTAGGTCGGTTTCAGAAGCACTTTGTTCTGGTTGAGGGTTTTCCTTATTCCCAGGGTTAAAGAGGGTGGAGATGGTGTCCCAGAATTTTTTTGGGTTAGTTTTGTGATCATTTTGGAGGGTGATATAGTAGGATTTGCGGTCAGAAATAATGAGTTTTTTTAACTCTGTTGCGGAGTCTTTTGTATTCATTTAGGGTGGCTGGGGTTTTGCTTTTATAATGGGTCTTTAAAGCTTTATCACGGAGGCGCATGACAGCTAAGGTATTTTTAGTTAACCAGGGGATGGTTTTGCTCTTAATTCTCTTAGTTCGCAAAGGGGCCGTGCTGTCTAGTAGGTTTAGAAATGTTGTATTAAAATAATTAACAGCTTCGTCTAAGGGAAGAGTTTTTAGAGGATTCCAGTTGAATTTTTTAAGTAGGTCCGAGAAGGAGTTGGTGTTGAAGTTTTTTAAGGAATGCAAAGAGATGGTGGTTTGTGGTAGTTGAAGTGAGGGAGAGTGACGATGAGCGAAAGTAGGAAAGTGGGCGCTGAAGGAGTCAGGGAGGGTGCCACTGCTGGTAATAAGATGAGGGTGTGATACTAGAATCCAGTCAATAGTGCTCCCAGAGGAATGGTCTTTTGAAGGTCTGTTTATGGAGTTGATGAGCTGTTGGAAGTTATAGAGGTTTATATTTAGGGATTTTGTGGGGGATTGGACAGAGGACCAGTTAATGTTAACGTCACCTAGGATATAACTTTCATTTGTTATATTGGAGGAGAGCCAAGAGAGTATGTCTTCGAGAATAGGTATGTTGTCACCAGGAGGGATATAGAGGGAGGCTATGCATATGGTTTTATGCTTGTTTAGGTGAAGTAAGGCTAGAAGTAATTTGGCGTTGGCAAATTGGGGAATAGGCTTAGAATATGATGTAACTGAAAGGGAAGAGGAATAGAATAGAGCAACTCCACCTCCTTTTTTGTGAGTTCTATCTTTCCTGATAATATTATAGTTGGGGGGAGTTATTTCAGAATCTTTTATGGAGGGTTTTAGCCATGTTAAAGAGATAGAGAATATGTCGGGATGATTATGGAGAAGCCAGGCATGAAGGTTGGGGATTTTATTGCATAAACTTTGAGCGTTTAATGCTGAGAAGGAGAGGGTTTTTACAGATGGAGGGGTGCAAGATGGTGTATTTGAGGAGGTGATGGGAGAGGGACCTGGGTTGGGGTGAATGTCACCGGAGAGAAGGGTGTAGATAATATGGTGAAGTTGGAAATAAAGGTCATTGTGTTGTTTGGTGTATAGTTTGTGGGTTGTAGATTTGGTGTAAGTGATGCTAGTTTGGGTTAGAGTGTTATATTTGTGGATGGGGAAGAGTCTGAATGGGAAGAGAAGGGAGGGGTTGTCAAAGTAAAGATGGGGGCTGATGAATGTTGAAGAGTATTGGTTTTGTTTGGGGATTGAACTAGTAGTGTGAAAGTGGGGTGAATGGATAGTATTGAACGGTTTGGTAAGGTAAGTTAGATAGGATAGAACAAGAAGTAGTAGGAGATAGGTTATAAGTGAGGATGCTTTTGTAAACATAGTTGTAATTAAGGGCTTTGGTTGGGAGGAGGGTTGATAAGAGTAGAGTGTATGGTGTAGGTGTAAAAGGTGTATGGTATATGTTATGAGTTGCTTGGGGTGGAGCAGTGAGGGTGAGGGGTGGGGCTAGAGGTAAGTAGGGTGTGGTTAGAGGTGTGGGAGCAGAGGTGATTATTGTGTGGTTAGTGGGTTATAAATGTAGAGGTAGTGGGGGCGGGTGGGAATAGGGGGCAGGGTATGGGAGTGGAGTGAGCCCGTAGGGCGAATGGAGCGGGAAGAGCTAGGAAGGAAGGGCAAGAGGTGAGTGAGTGAAAAACAATCAGTGAGAGCAGGAGTAGAACACAAGGTAAATATCCAAAGAGGATAGGAGAAGAGCACTGAGTCTAAGAGTGGAATACAAACATAGAATTTATAAGGGTACAGAGGTAGGATAGGCAGCAGGAGGTTTGGACAGAAAGTTCAGAGCTTACTAACAATGAAATGTAAGTCAGTTAGTGGGTGGATGCTGCCACCTGCTGACCAAAGTGGGTAATAGCAGATATTTGGGGCAGTACGGGGGGCGGAAGGATGGAGTCTATGGAGCAACAGGAGACTGGGTCAGTGCTGGGCTGCTGGCTAGCGCACGCTGGGTCAAAAACATCAACCTACACAAAGGACTATGCAGTATGGTACATACACACGCTAGATGGTGTAGTTCTTGTGGGGAGGCTTTAGAATCCGAAGACCTCTTGGCACAATCTTATGTTGAAGATAAGCCTCAAACAACAGTCTCTGCCACTGTAAACATTTAAAAGCCATAACCATATGTTCAACTTCATGTAATTTCTCTTTGTAGGTTTCAAGTAAATCAATGTGTTTGTTGTTTTCAGAAATAGATGATATCCTCATGTTCCCAAAGTCAGCTACTAAAAGCAGTGGATTTGTAGTCACATCAAAAATTTCACGAAGTGTTTTAAGAAACACTGCCATCTTTACTCAATCCAAATGTGTTAGCACCAAAACTGAGTGCCCACCAACTTCAGAAAAAAAACTAAATGTCCAAAACAAACTGATAAGCTGATGGTTAACAAGTGCTTAATATCCAAACTCCAAAAAAGAAAAGGAAAGCACGGGAAACACTCAAAATCTTTTATTAAAAGTCGTAAGTTAAAACCTCTCTTCAGAGCCCAAACTTTCTCCATAAGGCTTCTCGCCCCATACATAGCTGTCCATTTCACACACATGTCCATTGGACACACGTAATCTGGTCTAATTGGCATCACAGCATATTATTGTTGTCCTCATCCCTCTCTCAGGGGTTGGAGTGTCCAAAACTACCTCCAAATTCAGTGTATATGCACAGCTGTTGCTGTAGAAGAAATGGGCAGCTAGGGAACTTCCCCACACCCTTCATGAACATACCTAGCTTTTTTTCCCTACTGTCTTTTCCTGTTTGTGCCCCTTTTCACCACTTTCCTATCAACCCTTTCTTCTTTTCTTTTAAAGACATCAGCGCGGGGCTAAGCACGTATAAGCAGCAGCAAGCGGGTTTAAGCTTATTTGCGCGGGGGTAAGCAATGCCTACACAGGTTAAGCAATTTAAAAGCTGAGTATAAGAAACTGTAACTGGAAGTTAGCAGTGCTTACCTCCATGCAAACCCATGCAAACACATTTACAACTGCTTAAAAGTGCCTTAATCACTCTGTATCCAACAACCCTTGTTCTGCCCAGCAACAAAATAAACAGCCTCTGCAAGGTTTGAACCCAGGACCCTGCACAACATAGCCAAAGTGATTTACCACTAAACCGTGTGAGATAGACATAACCATGATGTTTTCACACACATATCATCCAGTACAGTCATTCAGTAGTACAGGAAATGTATTTAAACATGTAGATGTATGTGTGTATGTGTGTGTGTGTGTGTGTGTGTGTGTGTGTATATATATATATATATATATATATATATATATATATATATATATATATATATATTTATATACATATTCAAAAAAAGCCAAAAATCCCAAGCGTAGTATAAAGAACAAACTCAAGAAGGAAGGAATGCAGTCTGTTGATAGATTGGTAAAACTCCACCACACGAAACAAGTAATTCCAAATGTAGAAATAGTATTTATTAACAATAGGATGTGAGCGCTTTCGCAGATGCTATATCCGCTTCATCAGACATAACCATACTGAATTCAGAGTTGCATTAAATACTCTAATAAACACTCTAAATCAATTAACTAATTAAACAATTAATTGGGGCTTGGGGCTGGGAGAATGGCCTAATGGTTAAGGTGTTTACCTTACAAACACAAGGTACAGGGTTTGAATCTCACAGGGGATAATTGGCTAGGCTTAAAATGGCTCACAAGGACAGATAGCCTACTACTAATCTATGAACCTATCTATGAACCTATAGAATGCATAGCAAACATAAATGCTGCAGTACTAACTCATAAAAACTCACAGATAAATGTAAAACATAACATCCTAAAATAAGGCATGTATACTAACCACACGCCATACATATTTATTTAAAACAACATATTAAAAACAATTCTAATTTTCTAGCCTTAAGATGAGGCTTCAAAGAAACACAGTCATTGAGGCCCCTGCCCCTATGTGCAGCTAGTCTAAAAATCCACCCAAGTTCTGCTTGTTCAGTCTGATTCACAATATCACCCAGCCGAATATCCTCTGCTTGGACATGTAATATTTGAAATACAAATATATGGTCTACTCCCCTTTGTAAAGTGTGTCTGGCCAGGGCACTATATTCTTCTTTTCTGGCAAGACAATAGGCATGGTCCCTGATTCGTTCTCTAAGGGTCCTATTTGTCTTGCCCACATAGAAACAGAAACAGATCAAACAGTGTGCCACATAAACTACATTTTTGGTGTTACAAGAGCTGTTGTTACGCAATTCCCATAGATGCCCAGTGTTCGGATGCTTAAAAAAGCGTGACTCATCTGTGGAGTCACATTGTAAGCATCTACCACATTTCTTGGTCGCCCAAAAGCTCCTAGGATTCATAGGAACAAGAATCATACCCAAATTGTTGTAACAAAGAGTTTGTTTAAGGCATTTCATATTCTTATAAACAAATGTAGGAGAGTCACCTACTAAATTCCTGACTCTCTCATCAACCATGAGTATGTTCCAATTAGACATTATAGCCTTTTCAACAATGTCAGTGTTGTTACTAACATTTTAAGCATCCAGACACTGGGCATCTATGGGAATTGCGTAACAACAGCACTTGTAATACCAAAAATGTAGTTTATGTGGCACACTGTTTGATCTGTTTCTGTTTCTATGTGGGCAAGACAAATAGGACCCTTAGAGAACGAATCAGGGACCATGCCTATTGTCTTGCCAGAAAAGAAGAATATAGTGCCCTGGCCAGACACACTTTACAAAGGGGAGTAGACCATATATTTGTATTTCAAATATTACATGTCCAAGCAGAGGATATTCGGCTGGGTGATATTGTGAATCAGACTGAACAAGCAGAACTTGGGTGGATTTTTAGACTAGCTGCATATAGGGCAGGGCCTCAATGACAGTGTTTCTTTGAAGCCTCATCTTAAGGCTAGAAAATTAGAATAGTTTTTAATATGTTGTTTTAAATAAATATGTATGGCGTGTGGTTAGTATACATGCCTTATTTTAGGATGTTATGTTTTACATTTATCTGTGAGTTTTTATGAGTTAGTACTGCAGCATTTATGTTTGCTATGCATTCTTTTAGACATTTTCAGCTTTGAATACATAGCTTTGAATTGCTGTTAGATTTAATTAATTGTTTAATTAGTTAATTGATTTAGAGTGTTTATTAGAGTATTTAATGCAACTCTGAATTCAGTATGGTTATGTCTGATGAAGCGGATATAGCATCTGCGAAAGCGCTCACATCTTATTGTTAATAAATACTATTTCTACATTTGGAATTACTTGTTTCGTGTGGTGGAGTTTTACCAATCTATCAACAGACTGCATTCCTTCCTTCTTGGGTTTGTTCTTCATATATATATATATATATATATATATATATATATATATATGTATATATATATATATATATATATATATATATATATATATTTATATCTAAATAGATATATACATATCTATATATGTAGATATAGAAATAAATATATATATATATATATATATATATATATATATATATATATATATATATCTATAAAGAGAGAGAGAGAGAGATATATAGATATATATATATATAGAGATATACATATGCATACATATATAGATATATATGTCTTCATATATATCTATATATATCTATCTATATATATATATATATATATATATATATATATATATATAAGCATAAATATACATCTATATATGTATATACAGACGTATATCTATAGATATAAAAGAGAACATAACAAAAACATATATGTTCATATGCACCGTTAATGGGGGTGAGGGGGCCCAGGCAACATACATCTTGTACGTATAGATATCTCCCCCCACAGCCAAACACATCTGCCCTGCAATACAATGCCAACTGTTGCAAATCCCATAACCAGGATCTGACACAACATGGGCGCAAGATGTTAACAGTACTCCATCCCACCTGTATGATGTCAGGCTGGTATCAGTAACATATCATGCAGTACAGTTTGGCTACCATAGGGAATGTACAATATGGAAACAGTCAACAATCCTAAGATACATGTACACGGACACATATATGCAGATACATATAAATATATATATATATATATATATATATATATATATATATATATATATATATATATATATATATATATATATATTTGTTACAACACATACACACACAGATATGTATAGGAAGATACATATGTAGAGGGGGCACACAATACGGAACAGCCACTATGCCTACAATTGCCACGTTACCAACTGGACACTGTATGATCCACTCATACAAATGACAATTGTTGCCTGCACCCACAGAGAGGTCAAAGGATATAACACCACACACAGGTTTGCATACATGGGAAAGCTTTATTTGTGTACTCTTACAGTTGTATATGCCATGTCATATAGCTGTTTAGACTCTGACATACATATAAACCAGACTAATGCAACTGTCAAACAGATAAATTAATACAGTATTCTGGAAAGGTTTACATATGTTGCTGTCCAGGCCAAGGCCTTCAAGTAGAACAACAGTAAAGATAGACTGGGCCACAAGATAACAATCAATCAACAGTAAGTAATGCAGATGTATAGTCCAGCAGCCTCTGTTTACACTCTGTGCACAATCCCTAGGGGGTAAAGACCTCAGTTGACACAATGGAATGTATCTGTTACACAACAAGGCATAACTGACACCATCACAATCACACTGACAAACAGAACAGCCTGTATGGCAGGAAGCAGTAGATCTGCATTAGCCCAAGGTGAATTGTAAGGTAATGTACATCCAGATACCTTAAGGCAGCTTACCCCTGATACCCCACATGTTGTAACTGCCTAGGTTAGTTATGGTGCACCCCCCATAGACTGACATACAGTGCCATATGCCACTGTTACATACACTGGCCTCTGGAGCACATAAGGCACACAAGTATTGTGTAGATGAAGCCAACACATATATGGACCCAACCCCACAATATGTGTGGGGGCCAAAACAGCATTGGACATTCTCACAGCCCACTACATAACAACCCCTGACTGCATGTCATATGGACAAACCCTGGTATGTAGGTGGAGGACAGAGGCTGGAACACAGGCCCACATGTGAAATAGTGTTGTCATTCACTAAGCAAGTTGCTGGCATTACAGGGTAGTCTGCAACATACCCTTAGTCAGGAATATGAAATTAGAAACACAAATAGATGTAGCCATGTACTGATAGCACTCAACACACACACTGCCAGTGATATATCTGACACAAGGCCTGTGTAGTGGACAAGCAAAACATAACAGGCACACCTCTGGCCATCAGGTGGATAGGCCCACAGTTGAGAGCTATGCAGACAGACTGCATTCCATGTTAAACTAGTACAAGCCCTGTAATACTGGTGCTATACAATGCATATAACAACACTACTCACACTCTGAAGTTCTGGAACCTCATACAAATATGTAGCTGGCCCTAGTGTGCAATTTCTCTTGTAAGAGGTATTGCTACCTGCTGTCTGTAACTCTACTGCCCACACACAGGAAGGATGTCCACCATACAGGAAACGTAAAGGGACCACACCCATATCATGTAGGGATTTATAGTAGTGGGTTGCCATGACAGTGGTAATTGGAAGTACTACACAGCATGCTGCATGCAGGTAGCAAGTGGAGGACACTGACTGGTGCAGAGGCCATCATCTGATTATGTGCATCACCTACAAAATCCATGCTGCAATCTATTCAAAGCATCTCAATCCATTTACTGGAGAGAGACTGAGATAGAGAGACAGAGAGTGAGTGAGTGAAAGGCAAAAGAAAAAAAAAACATCCATCCAATAAACTATCCAGAAGAGACATCATTCCTACAACAGATATATGAAGTATATATGTATGCAATTGACTGTAGTACTTGGTCCATAATAATGGGATAGATGGTGTGGAATGAATTATATGTGCCATCAGGTGTTGTTGTAATGATGTTCAGCTGAACAACTGCTAAGGACAATAGAGTCTGTCCCTGTGGGTAGTGGGCCATACCCGTCAACTGTGCAGAGCAGCACAGACTGATAAGATGTAAGCCATCATAGTGTGTGTTGTGTAATGGGAAGCATGTATATTACTGTGGCCAATAGCAGGTGGTGGAAGTAATGCCATAATGATGGACATGTGGGTTTCACAGCTCACCACTTGCAGGATACTCAGGTTAACCTGTATTGTAGCATGCTGGAATGCCATAGGTGTGTAATATGGTTACTTGCAATCTAGCCCTACATATACCCTCTAATGTTAGGCTGCATCCATATGTGGCACCTGTCTGTGTTGTAGCAAGGCAGAACAGTGCAGCTGTGCAGGTAGGTATTTTGAGATTGTAGACCTGATGTCTGAATGTACCCCATATATAGGTATTTATATGTGTATATATATATATATATATATATATATATATATATATATATATATATATATACATGTATGTCTAAGATATACAGATACCCATATGTAGACAAAGCAAAAAACACTGCTTCCATGGGACCAGATGGCATCCCAGGTTGCGTCCTACATGAACTACAAGAGGAACTAATCCCTCAAATAAAACAGCTATACAATCTCAGCCTCACTACAGGATATGTGCCCACAGAATGGCGTACAGCAACAGTGGTCCCACTCCACAAAGGTGGAGCCTCTCGGACCCTGAAACTATCGCCCATAAGCCAGACTAGCTTAGTCTGCAAGGCTATGGAGAGGATCATCATGGAGCTCATAAACAAAGACATTGGGGACCTACAGACACTAGATCCTACCCAGTTCGGCTTTGTCAAGGGCAGATCCTGCCTTTGAACCTGGTTGACTTCTTTGAAACAGTCACCAAAGCCATAGATGAAGGGAAGGTAGTCCACACAGTCTATCTGGTCCTTGCAAAGGCATTTGACACAATACCCCACTGGCATCATAGATAAGCTATCCAGCTTAAATATAAACCCTATGTCACAAGATGGGTCACAAACTGGCTCAAAGACAGAACCCACAGAGTGAGAGTTGCTGGAGCCATGTCAGACTCGAAACCAGTCACAAGTGGCATCCCACAGGGTTCTGTCCTGGGACCACTCTTGTTCGGTATATACTTTTCGAGGTACAGGCAAGCGTGGGAGGACTATGGCTCACCAAGTTCGAGCGACTGCAAACTGGCCATAATCAACTCTCCAGCTGACACAAACATCCTTCAAAAGGTCTCACAGAGACAGATAACTGGTGCCAGCCATGCATTTAAAGATAAATGCCAAAAATGTATAGTCATACCCTTTTGCAAAACAATGTGCCCACAAATTACCACATAGGCGGAAACCCATTAAGTACAGAGAAAGTTATTAGGGACCTGGGGACCCAAGTTGATAGCAATCTCTCCTTTGAAAACCACATTGCCAAAGTGGTTAGAAAGACCTTCTACATAGCCCACCTCATCACGAAGGGTTTCACATCTAGATCAAGAGAGGTAATCGTGCCCTTTATTCATCCCTCATCAGGCCCATCATAGAATACAATGCCCCTTTGGGATGTACCTTACCCGACACCTGCAGCAATTAGAAAGACCCCAAAAGTATCTCACCAAGAGGATCAAGGGTCTCAAACAGATGCCATATGCTGCTCGGTTAAAAAACTCCAGCTCTACTCAGTTGCATACCGCCTACTTTGAGGCGATCTATGCCTGACATACAAAGCTATGTCAAATCCAGAATTAATGGACATGCTCCACCTCAGTAAATCTAAATCCCTTAGAGCCACACGCTCGAGGGACTTGAACCTCAGCACAGAAATAAATATAACTTGCTGGGGGGGCAGGTTCATAACCCAGAGGCTCCCTTCGCTCTGGAATAGAATTCCAGTTCATGTGAGGCAGAGCACCTCACTGAATCTCTTCAAGAAGAATCTCGATAAGTGGATGGGGGATCGTAGGTTTGTCCCAGGGATTACTCCCGTGTCACTATTAGACAGAGGCACAGTAAACTAAACCTTAAAAAGGGCACAGTATACTCAATTCAAGGGGTGGCATAAGCCATACAGAATCGGGCTAGGCTTATAATTGCCCCAGGGCAGATAGCCTAGTATGAACCTATGAACCTATGAACCTATATACATATATATAAACACATGTATACATCATATATATCTACACATATATAGATATATATCTATATGCACATATCTACATATATACAAACACACACACATATATGCATGTAAATACATGTCCCCTATATTACCACCACAGTGCTGCATGCTATGTGCGAGGGAACATCACACATAGAAATACACACAGATATATACACCTGTCATTGTGTGCAACATGGACGAGTATGTCACATGTGAACCCCATTGTTGGTACCACATTGCCCTTGTCTGTGAAGTAGGGAATGGGAATATGGGGAAGAATGGCAGGTATAGTTATGGAGGTGGTCCAGGTTGGTAGACAAAGAGGTCAGCCAACAGGGGTGGTATGTGACATATGTAGTGGGTAAACACCCTGGATGGTGTGTGTGATCTGCGATGTGGAAGCCCCATGGGCCCCAATATGGACACAATGGGAGCAAGCCTCCCACCCATTGCTACTCACAACAACAGTCCACATCCCAAAGGTGCCTGGCCTGGAGGCTGAGCAGGAGGAGCATGTGGACCCTGTGAATGTGTACTGGGTGCCTTAAGGTGATAAAGCACATCCCACATGTGTCTGTGGATCCGCTATGGAAAAGAACCTGGACCTGACCTCAGGGGACAAGATCATTTCTATGTGTCTTCCCGGGGGGGGGGGCAACATCTCCTGAGGTGGTTCCACCTGATGGTAGCGCTGGACCAGTACATGAGGAGGCCCCATGGTGGGTCCCACATGTAATGTGGCCTGATAACATGGGCAGATGAGTTTGGAGAGGTGGTTCTGCTGGCAAATATTCCCTAAACATGCTATTGTGTCTGTAACAGGCCAGCAATGGTAGTGTCCACACAGGGAACATGGCTACAAACACATAGCACAAAGTGTGGTACAATACAATATCTGTCTCACTGGTAGGTAAGCTGTAGCTATGCCTATTGAGTTGTGTGTACAGTTTGTTGTCACTGATATGGTGGGGGAGTGACAGAGATGTGTATTAAGAACTCTGGTAACCTTGCTGTATGAGTTGCTCAGACCTGTTTCCATCTTTATGTCTTTCAGGCAAGATGTCACATGGAAGGCTACCTGCTTACTAAGCTGCTGAGATTGAAATAGTGCTAAACTACCCAATCCAGCACTACCCTGTCCTGTTTGGCCAGGCCACCCATGAGCAGCATGAGTGGACCACCCTCTAGAATGACCTAGTCCACAGGGTCAATGATGTCAGACTGCACAATCACAGTTATGAGCTGGTCCGACATCTTTGTTTTGACCTGCTTTGCAATGCCCATCGGTGTGCTGCTGCAGTCCGGGTGCTCACCCCGCAACAGGGGGGCCATGCCATCCATCCCCCCTGACGTGTTGAGGAGCTCCTCGCCAGCCTTGTGACACCTGCCCATCCACACAGCCAACAACTGCAGGACACCATTGTGGAGGTGGGTGCTACCGACACACCGGATGAGGAGAGTGCAGGTAAGGCCACAGGGCACATCAGTATATTACTGTTGCGCATGCATCCACATCTGTACAGGTAGATCATGCACATCTGACATGTCATAGATATAGTTTGTTGCTGCATAGTAGTAATAAATAGATGTGCATATGTGGTATTATTATGGACATGTACTGCTGATGTACTGTAATGCTGCACCCACCCTGTAGCAATGCCACAGGTGTGGCCACTGACTTTTCATCTCTCACACTCTTATGTTGGTATACCATCAAGGCAGCAGCCTCTAGCTGGTGAGTATTGTTTATCTTGATGCTTACCAATACACCGGGCATTTAATGGCTATGGTGTATTCCATGCACACATCTAACACACCTACCCAAATGCATACGGTATATGTGCACATATTGTTGCTGTTAAATGCACGGCATCACAGTGGTGATCATGATGGGGTATTGGAAGGTCATGTCAGACACCTGTAAGATAACTATCATCCTGTCATTAAGGAATGTGTCCACAGGGTGTAACATAATGGTGGGAGACATGGCCTACAGTAGGGACATGTGTGAAACATCACTCGTATACAGTGCAACAACAGTATATATACCAGTAGTACAATGGCAACTGTCACAAAGTTACACTATGGCATAGCGTATTACTGTGGTCCACATTATCAACTGAGACTAAGCTGTAACATGTGGTGTTCAGTGTATGGGACACTGCAAACTGACACATGTGTAGGCCTTACTTGTCAAGCATCTGCAAAAAGGCTGAAGGTGGGGAGGGGGTGTCAGCATTATACACCAGTGCACTGCAGCAGTGATCCTAAGGAGGCTACAAATGGCTGTATATGCACACAGTCAGGTTCAGGATCTGTGGCAGACGTAAACCTATCTCCACAGCAATAGTGACGGCAGTGTGTGAACACCAAGGGATGTGCACATGAGTAGACCTTGCAATCATGCAGATTTGGGGGACATGTGTAGGGCAGACTGAACATACACTGGCAAATGCAGATGGCGCATGTTAGTATACCCCTGACAGGAGTAGTGACTGCTGTAGTACACATAACAATAGGTGCAACAACCCGTTATGATAAGGGTGTGCACATATATGCACACAGGGAGTGTATGCATCGTGGTCAGCATCCGCACACCTAATGCATTCCGTAGATACTGCATGTGAATGTAGAGGACATATGTGACATATTGGGCTCATGTACTGTTAATATATACGGTGATGTGGTCCCATGGCATATCAAGGAAGGGTGTGTCATATCAATAAGGGTGTACACTCCCCATAGCCATGGTATGCTCTGACAGTTGTCAGTGTAATAGTATTGGATTGGGCATACATGGTGCACTGATGTTGAGATCTGCAAACCAGACATCAGGCATTCACAAATGACATCTGTCCACATATCATCCCAGGTAGGTGTTGCTGAAAAACTTAGGGGCTGTGAGCATTAGAGCTGACATAACTGACACAGTACTACACATTCAGCAATGGGTTGTACACCTGTGAGGTTTGGTGCACAGTACATGGCAGGGTGCAGAACAGATGCACAGCAATACTGTGTACATGGGTGCAGTGGTATCCAGGGGAAGGGGCATCACCTACTAACACAGCACATGCATCACACACATGTATACTTTTGCTAGCATGGATTGACTGTAGCTGCACTGAATGCTGTTGTGTACCATATGCTATGCATGTTGACAGATGGGTAATAGGAGAACTGTGTGTACTATCATTGTGCAACCTCACCTGTATATGTGTGTGTGTGTGTGTGTGTGTGTGTGTGTGTGTGTGTGTGTGTGTTTGTGTGTCGCTGGGTGGTTATTTTATCTGTAGGGTCACTCTGGTGAAGTGGAGAAAGGTTGATGCATGTAGGATGCATGTGTGCATGCGTGTGTGTTTGTGTGGGTGTCCTTGTATGCACATGTGTGATTGTGGGGTTGTTCATACAGCAGTACTTCCCTTTGGGATTGTGCATTACATGGATATGGACTGACACATGACACATCAGGAATACTTGTCATGTATGTAATCACAGGACAGCTGATAGTATAATAAATTCTGTAGCATAGAACATGCATTGGGAGGGAGGGTAGACACCAGGTATACACTTAATATTGCATTGAGCAGGGAGGTGACTGACAACCCACATATACAGCACTACAGATGCAGTGGGGAATTACTAGACAACACCAGGGAGTGTATCCATATATTACAGTTGTCACATGATAGGTTGAATGAGCAGCATATCTAACATGTACTGAGCAATACTTACACATAACACTCCATTGTGTGATATTATGGAGTGAACATAATAGCCATCACATATAGGGAACAAGCTAACGATGGCCAGACATACACAGGGTGAACACTGAATAACAGCAGTGAGGCCATGTAAAACCACTCCACTCAGGTCAGCAAGGTAATGGAGTAACAGGTCTTGTGTTGTGATCACTTGTCTAGGCATTTAGAGGAATGATACATTAATGAATGCTATTAATGAGTGTATGTTACAAACTGTGATGCAGGATGGAGAACACAAGAGAATAAACGTGGGACTGTCTGTAAAGTCAATGACAGGTAGGTATTAAGGTGGTGTGTGTGTGTGTGTGTGTGTGTGTGTGTGTGTGTGTGTGTGTGTGTACTGTTATGCAATGCTGTACAGGTCTTAAAGTGCATTTCTTGTTTTCCCCTATAGGTGGTGAGGTGGTTCAGGGTCCCTCCTGCATACAACCTGATGTTGGTGTCCATACAGACACTGAAGATGATGATAGTACTGTTGAGGCACAGGTGGGGTTGTCAGAGGCCGAAACAGTGCCATCATTTGACATCCCCTTTTTAGCCACCCCAACCCCGCACACAGTTTCAGTGCCTATACATACCCCATTACCAGTGGCTATAGCGGAGGGACAGCTGGCATTTGGTGGCAATGTAGAGGAGAGTGTGGTAACCATGCCTACTGTGTCTGGTCACAGCAAGCATAGCCAGATGTCCAGCAGGGCACCACATAGGCAGATGCCCCAGGGTGCTCATGGTAGGGCTATTGGTCATCATGCCCCTGACAGATGCACCACAACTGGTATCATCAGGCACATGTTTCAGACTGTCATGGCAGTGTAGGCACATATGGAATATTACATCAGACAGGGCCAGAGGATGCATAGGGCTGCTCTCACATCTGCAAGCGTCAACTTCCATGAACTGTTTGGTGCCATCTGTGCTTATACCGAACTCATAGAAAGATGATATGATGAGATGATGTCCCTCATCGACCATGGTTTGTCCATGCTTGAACATGTGGTGGGAGTGCGAAAATGGCCACATGGACATAGGCCAGCAACAACAACAGCTGGCAGTCAACATGGACATGCTAGGACACCAAGGGTCTCCCGTAGTGGCAGTACCAGCCCCAGCATTGTGGGGTGGGGACACTGTCCACACCACACCACAGCAGGCCACGAGCACATGGTCCTGCCTGGTCCCAGGAGGGACCTGGTTTCAGCGGACATCTGTCATCATCAGGGTAGAGTAGCACATCGAGGCCTGTACTTGAACCTGCCCATGGATCCCCTGGCAGGCACAGTCCATGTGTCTGTGGCCAGAGGCAGTGAACTGAACACCCTGCCAGGCATAGTCTGCAGCTGTCCATAAACACATGTGTAGGACAGCCACATGGCAGAACTGTGTGCATGCATACCCACACACTATACAGACACACCTAGGGCAACCCCATACCTACACACACCACATCACCATGCCCAGTTCACCTCATTATACCCCTCACACACACACATGGTGTCAAATGTATGGCCCACCCTCGGCCTCTGGCAAACCAACAACACACCCTGTGCATATGATGATATCTATGCCACAGGTTGATGCAGGGACAGGCTAATATGGTTCTGATGCACACGGTGACTGTACTACAGTGTACCAAAGTACTGCAGTGTAACATGTTGTCAGGAGTAAAGTTTAATGCATACATATCAGGTAGTGTAGCCATCCAGCAATGATGCATTATAACTGTTAGTAACACTGCATGATTGTGGTTTCCATAATGTTATCCTTTTGTGTTGTGGGTGTGCATGTGTCAGCAGGAGGATGGTCTGCAGTCATATTCCACAAGGGGTTTGGCACTGTGGTGACACCATGGCTGTGACATATCTGGGGTACAGCTGAACACTTCACAGGTTTGTATAACAGCTATTGCCTGTGCCACATGGACAGGTGACCCACTGGGACATGTATAATCTGCAACTTGATATAGACCCATCCACATACACGCACACTCTTACTGGGGACTAGAGCCCTACCTAGATATGTAGTGCTACTGAAATGTGTGGCTTTTATTGCACACACCACACAGCGTTTAGGGTGAGGTGTATTCCAGGTTACATGTTACATGCAGAACATCTCTAGACATGTATGGTATGCTAATGAGGGATGTAATGGGTCTATATGGACAATACATAGTGTGCTATACCTTCATATACACATTAACAGACACATAACAGGCAGACACATGTCTGAGAGACCTGGATCTTTCACTGCTAACTAACTTTACTATGTGTCCAATGTGTTACAGGGGTTA
>NC_056733.1:322481236-322522725 GCF_019279795.1 Protopterus annectens
TTTTTCCCAACCGGGGGGAACCACAGGGGGGGTGGGAAAAAAATGTTTGCCCTATCACCCACCCTTAAAAAAGGGGGCACCCAGTACACATTCACAGGGTCCACATGCTGCTCCTGCTCAGCCTCCAGGCCAGGCACCTTTGGGATGTGGACTGCTGTTGTGAGTAGCAATGGGTGGGAGGCTTGCTCCAATTGTGTCCATATTGGGGCCCATGGGGCTTCCACATCGCAGATCACACACACCATCCAGGGTGTTTACCCACTACATATGTCACATACCACCCCTGTTGGCTGACCTCTTTGTCTACCAACCTGGACCACCTCCATAACTATACCTTCCATTCTTCCCCATATTCCCATTCCCTACTTCACAGACAAGGGCAATGTGGTACCAACAATGGGGTTCACATGTGACATACTCGTCCATGTTGCACACAATGACAGGTGTATATATCTGTGTGCATTTCTATGTGTGATGTTCCCTCGCACATAGCATGCAGCACTGTGGTGGTAATATAGGGGACATGTATTTACATGCATATATATGTGTGTGTGTGTGTGTGTGTGTGTGTGTGTGTGTGTGTGTGTGTGTGTGTGTTTGTATATATGTAGATATGTGCATATAGATATATATCTATATATGTGTACATATATATCATGTATACATGTGTTTATATATATGTGTATATAGGTTCATAGGTTCATAGGTTCATACTAGGCTATCTGCCCTGGGGCAATTATAAGCCTAGCCCGATTCTGTATGGCTTCATACCCCTTAAATTGAGTATACTGTGCCCTTTTTAAGGTTTAGTTTACTGTGCCACTGTCTAATAGTGACACGGGAGTAATCCCTGGGACAAACCTACGATCCCCCATCCACTTATTGAGATTCTTCTTGAAGAGATTCAGTGAGGTGCTCTGCCTCACATGAACTGGCATTCTATTCCAGAGCGAAGGGAGCCTCTGGGTTATGAACCTGTCCCTCCAGTAAGTTCTATTTATTTCTGTGCTGAGGTTCAAGTCCCTCGAGCGTGTGGCTCTAAGGGATTTAGATTTACTGAGGTGGAGCATGTCCATTAATTCTGTATTTGACATAGCTTTGAATGTCAGGCATAGATCGCCTCGAGAAGTGGTATGCAACTGAGTAGAGCTGGAGTTTTTTTAACCGAGCAGCATATGGCATCTGTTTGAGACCCTTGATCCTCTTGGTGAGATACTTTTGGGGTCTTTCTAATTGCTGCAGGTGTCGGTAAGGTACATCCCAAAGGGCATTGTATTCTATGATGGGCCTGATGAGGGATGAATAAAGGGGCAAGATTACCTCTCTTGATCTAGATGTGAAACCCTTCTTGATGAGGTGGGCTATGTAGAAGGTCTTTCTAACCACTTTGGCAATTTGGTTTTCAAAGGAGAGATTGCTATCAACTTGGGTCCCCAGGTCCCTAATAACTTTCTCTGTACTTAATGGGTTTCTGCCTATGTGGTAATTTGTGGGCACATTGTTTTTGCCAAAGGGTATGACTATACAATTTTTGGCATTTAGCTTTAAACCATGGCACTGGCACCAGTTATCTGTCTCTGTGAGACCTTTTTGAAGGATGTTTGTGTCAGCTGGAGAGTTGATTATGGCGCCCAGTTTGCAGTCATCTGCAGACTTGGTGAGCCATAGTCCTCCCACGTTTGCCTGTACCTCGGAAAAGTATATACCAAACAAGAGTGGTCCCAGGACAGAACCCTGTGGGACACCACTTGTGACCGGTTTCGAGTCTGACATGGCTCCAGCAACTCTCACTCTGTGTGTTCTGTCTTTGAGCCAGTTTGCGACCCATCTTGTGACATAGGGGTTTATATTTAAGCTGGATAGCTTATCTATGATGCCCCAGTGGGGTATCATGTCAAATGCCTTTGCAAGGTCCAGATAGGCTATGTGGACTACCTTCCCTTCATCTATGGCTTTGGTGACTGTTTCAAAGAAGTCAACCAGGTTCAAAAGGCAGGATCTGCCCTTGACAAAGCCGAACTGGGTAGGATCTAGTGTCTGTAGGTCCCCAATGTCTTAGTTTATGAGCTCCATGATGATCCTCTCTATAGCCTTGCAGACTAAGCTAGTCAGGCTTATGGGGCGATAGTTTCCAGGGTCCGTAGAGGCTCCACCTTTGTGGAGTGGGACCACTGTTGCTGTACGCCATTCTGTGGGCACATATCCTGTAGTGAGGCTGAGATTGTATAGCTGTTTTATTTGAGGGATTAGTTCCTCTTGTAGTTCATGTAGGATGCAACCTGGGACGCCATCTGGTCCCATGGAAGCAGTGTTTTTTGCTTTGTCTACAGATGGGTATCTGTATATCTGTAGACATACATGTGTATATATATATATATATATATATATATATATATATATATATATATATATCTCTGTATATATATATATATATATATATATATATATATATATATATATATATATATATATATATATATACACACACACACATATAAATACCTATATATGGGGTACATGGGGTACAGGTCTACAATCTCAAAATACCTACCTGCACAGCTGCACTGGTCTGCCTTGCTACAACACAGACAGGTGCCACATATGGATGCAGCCTAACATTAGAGGGTATATGTAGGTCCAGATTGGAGGTAACCATATTACACACCTATGGCATTCCAGCATGCTACAATACAGGTTAACCTGAGTATCCTGCAAGTGCTGTTGTTATGCAATTCCCATGGATGCCCAGTGTCCAGATGCTTAAAATGTTAGTAACAACACTGACATTGTTGAAAAGGCTATAATGTCTAATTGGAACATACTCATGGTTGATGAGAGAGTCAGGAATTTAGTAGGTGACTCTCCTACATTTGTTTATAAGAATATGAAATGCCTTAAACAAACTCTTTGTTACAACAATTTGGGTATGAGTCTTGTTCCTATGAATCCTAGGAGCTTTTGGGCGACCAAGAAATGTGGTAGATGCTTACAATGTGACTCCACAGATGAGTCACGCTTTTTTAAGCATCCGAACACTGGGCATCTAAGGGAATTGCGTAACAACAGCACTTGTAACACCAAAAATGTAGTTTATGTGGCACACTGTTTGATCTGTTTCTGTTTCTATGTGGGCAAGACAAATAGGACCCTTAGAGAACGAATCAGGGACCATGACTATTGTCTTGCCAGAAAAGAAGAATATAGTGCCCTGGCCAGACACACTTTACAAAGGGGAGTAGACCATATATTTCTATTTCAAATATTACATGTCCAAGCAGAGGATATTCGGCTGGGTGATATTGTGAATCAGACTGAACAAGCAGAACTTGGGTGGATTTTTAGACTAGCTGCACATAGGGGCAGGGTCCTCAATGACAGTGTTTCTTTGAAGCCTTATCTTAAGGCTAGAAAATTATGATAGTTTTTAATATGTTGTTTTAAATAAATATGTATGGCATGTGGTTAGCATACATGCCTTATTTTAGGATGTTATGTTTTACATTTATCTATGAGTTTTTATGAGTTAGTACTGCAGCATTTATGTTTGCTATGCATTCTTTTAGACATTTTCAGCTTTGAATACATAGCTTTAAATTGCTGTTAGATTTAATTAATTGATTAATTAGTTAATTGATTTAGAGTGTTTGTTAGAGTATTTAATGCAACTCTGAATTCAGTATGGTTATGTCTGATGAAGCGGATATAGCATCCGCGAAAGCGCTCACATCTTATTGTTAATAAATACTATTTCTACATTTGGAATTACTTGTTTCATGTGGTGGTGTTTTACCAATCTATCAACAGACTGCATTCCTTCCTTCTTGGGTTTGTTCTTTATACTACGCTTGGGATTTTTGGCTTTTTTGAATATATATATATATATATATATATATATATATATACACACACACACACACACACACACACACACACACACACACACACACACACACACACACACACACACACATACATCTACATGTTTAAATACATTTCCTGTACTATTGAATGACTGTGCTGGATGATATGTGTGTGAAAACATCAGGGTTATGTATAGCTCACATGGTTTAGTGGTAAATCACTTTGGCTATGTTGTGCAGGGTCCTGGGTTCAAACCTTGCAGAGGCTATTTATTTTGTTGCTGGGCAGAACAATGGCTGTTGGATACAGAGTGATTAAGGCACTTTTAAGCAGTTGTAAATGGGTTTGCATGGGTTTGCATGGAGGTAAGCACCGCTAACTTCCAGTTACAGTTTCTTATACTCAGCTTTTAAATTGCTTAACCTGTGTAGGCATTGCTTACCCCCGCGCAAATAAGCTTAAACCCGCTTACTGCTGCTTATAAGTGCTTAGCCCTGTGCTGTTTTCTTTAAAAGAAAAGAAGAAAGGGTTGATAGGAAAGTGGTGAAAAGGGGGACAAACAGGAAAAGTCAGTAGGGAAAAAAGCTAGGTATGTTCATGAAGGGTGTGGGGAAGTTCCCTAGCTGCCCATTTCTTCTACAGCAACAGCTGTGCATATACATTGAATTTGGAGGTAGATTTGGACACTCCAACCCCTGAGAGAGGGATGAGGACAACAATAATATGCTGTGATGCCAATTAGACCAGACTACATGTGTCCAATGGACATGTGTGTGAAATGGACAGCTATGTATGGGGCGAGAAGCCTTATGGAGAAGGTTTGGGCTCTGAAGAGAGGTTTTAACTTACGACTTATAATAAAAGATTTTGAGTGTTTCCAGTGCTTTCTTTTTCTTTTTTGGAGTTTGGATATTAAGCACTTGTTAACCATCAGCTTATCAGTTTGTTTTGGACATTTAGTTTTTTTTCTGAAGTTGGTGGGCACTCAGTTTTGGTTGTAACACATTTGGATTGAGTAAAGATGGCAGTGTTTCTTAAAACACTTCGTGAAATTTTTGATGCGACTACAAATCCACTGCTTTTAGTAGCTGACTTTGGGAACATGAGGATATCATCTGTTCCTGAAAACAACAAACACATTGATTTACTTGAAACCTACAAAGAGAAGTTACATGAAGTTGAACATATGGTTATGGCTTTTAAATGTTTACAGTGGCAGAGACTGTTGTTTGAGGCTTATCTTCAACATAAGATTGTGCCAAGAGGGCTTTGGATTCTAAAGCCTCCCCACAAGAACTACACCATCTAGCGTGTGTATGTACCATACTGCATAGTCCTTTGTGTAGGTTGATGTTTATGATCCAGCGTGCGCTAGCCATCAGCCCAGCACTGACCCAGTCTCCTGTTGCTCCATAGACTCCATCCTTCCACCCCCGTACTGCCCCAAATATCTGCTATTACCCACTTTGGTCAGCAGGTGGCAACATCCACCCACTAACTGACTTACATTTCATTGTTGGCAAGCTCTGAACTTTCTGTCCAAACCTCCTGCTGCCTATCCTACCCCTGTACCCTTATAAATTCTATGTTTGTATTCCACTTTTAGACTCAGTGCCCTTCTCCTATCCTCTGTGGATACTTACCTTGTGTTCTACTCCTGCTCTCACTGATTGTTTTTCGCTCACTCACCTCTTGCTCTTCCTTCCTAGCTCTTCCCGCTCCGTTCGTCCTACGGGCTTACTCAGCTCCCATACCCTGCCCCATATTCCCACCCGCCCCCACTACCTCTACATTTATAACCCACTAACCACACCCTAATCACCTCTGCTCCCACACCTCTAACCACACCCTAATTACCTCTAGCCCCACCCCTCGCCCTCACTGCTCCACCCCAAGCATCTCATAACATATACCATACCCCATTTACACCTACACCATACACTCTACTCTTATCAACCCTCCTCCCAACCAAAGCCCTAAATTACAACTATGTTTACAAAAGCATCCTCACTTATAACCTATCTCCTACTACTTCTTGTTCTATCCTATCTAACTTACCTTACCAAATCCTTCAATACTATCCATTCACCCCACTTTCACACAACTAGTTCAATCCCCAAACAAAACCAATACTCTTCAACATTCATCAGCCCCCATCTTTACTTCTACAACCCCTCCCTTCTCATCCCATTCAGACTCTTCCCCAGCCACAAATATAACACTCTAACCCAAACTAGCATCACTTACACCAAATCTACAACCCACAAACTATACACCAAACAACACAATGACCTTTATTTCCAACTTCACCATATTATCTACACCCTTCTCTCCGGTAACATTCACCCCATCCCTGGTCCCTCTCCCATCAACTCCTCAAATACACCATCTTGCACCCCTCCATCTGTAAAAACCCTCTCCTTCTCAGCATTAAACGCTCAAAGTTTATGCAATAAAATCCCCAACCTTCATGCCTGGCTTCTCCATAATCATCCCAACATATTCTCTATCTCTTTAACATGGCTAAAACCCTCCATAAAAGATTCTGAAATAATTCCCCCCAACTATAATATTATCAGGAAAGATAGAACTCACAAAAAAGGAGGTGGAGTTGCTCTATTCTATTCCTCTTCCCTTTCAGTTACATCATATTCTAAGCCTATTCCCCAATTTGCCAACGCTGAATTACTTCTAGCCTTACTTCACCTAAACAAGCATAAAACCATATGCATAACCTCCCTCTATATCCCTCCTGGTGACAACATACCTATTCTTGAAGACATACTCTCTTGGCTCTCCTCCAATATAACAAATGAAACTTATATCCTAGGTGACGTTAACATTAACTGGTCCTCTGTCCAATCCCCCACAAAATCCCTAAATATAAACCTCTATAACTTCCAACAGCTCATCAACTCCATAACCAGACCTTCAAAAGACCATTCCACTGGGAGCACTATTGACTGGATTCTAGTATCACACCCTCATCTTATTACCAGCAGTGGCACCCTCCCTGACTCCTTCAGCGACCACTTTCCTACTTTCACTCATCGTCACTCTCCCTCACTTCAACTACCACAAGCCACCATCTCTTTGCATTCCTTAAAAAACTTCAAACCCAACTCCTTCTCGGACCTACTTAAAAAATTCAACTGGAATCCTCTAAAAACTCTTCCCTTAGATGAAGCTGTTAATTATTTTAATACAACATTTCTAAACCTACTAGACAGCATGGCCCCTTTGCGAACTAAAAGAATTAAGAGCAAAACCATCCCCTGGTTAACTAAAAATACCTTAGCTGTCATGCGCCTCTGTGATAAAGCTTTAAAGACCCATTATAAAAGCAAAACCCCAGCCACCCTAAATGAATACAAAAAACTCTGCAACAGAGTTAAAAAACTCATTATTTCTGACCGCAAACCCTACTACATCATCCTCCAAAATTATCACAAAACGAACCCAAAAAAATTCTGGGACACCATCTCCACCCTCTTTAACCCTGGGAATAAGGAAAACCCTCAACCAGAACAAAGTGCTTCTGAAACCGACCCAGCCTCCAATTTAACTGCTTCTTCATCAACTCCATAAGCAAATTAACTTCATCTTTCACTAATAATTCTACTCATCCAACTACACTTCCCACAACCCCCCTTCCTCAGGTACTTCCACCTCCCAGCTAGCTCTCTTCTCTCTCAAACCCATCCCCGTGTCTACTATTAAAAAACTCCTTCTAAAATTAAAACCATGCTCTAATGCCCCTGATAATATCCCTTCCTTTTTCCTAAAAACAGCTGCTGATGCCATTGCCTTCCCCATCTGTATTCTTATTAACATGTCAATTCAAGAAGGCTATGTACCCCAACTCTGGAAGAAAGCATATATTATTCCCCTCCACAAAGGTGTAAACAATAATAACATCTCCGACTTTAGACCTATTGCCATCCTATCCCCCATCTCTAAACTGCTTGAGGAATGTATTCATATACAATTTCTACCCCACCTCATCAACAATCACCTACTTACTCCCACACAGCATGGATTCAGACCTGGTCATAGCACTAGTACTGCTCTACTCTCCTTCCTTGAAACCATAAATAAAGCACGCGACTCTAGCTGTATTGTTTCCACACTCCTCTTGGATCTTTCTAAGGCTTTCGACACTATCTCCCACTCTCTACTTCTGACTAAACTCTCTAAACTTCAACTCTCACCTGACTCTATTAACTGGTTTACTAGCTACCTTTCCAACAGGCAACAAGCTGTCAAATGGAAGAAATCCACTTCCTCATTTCTTAACACTACCACTGGCGTACCTCAAGGTTCTATATTAGGTCCCTTACTGTTTAACATTTTCATCAATGACTTCCACCATGCTATCCCTAATGCTAAAATCATCCAATAAGCAGATGATTCAACAATTATCTGTGCTGTAAAATCCATTCCCACCCTGATACAACTAACACAAGATGCCTTCTCAATCACAGAACAATGGATGCTTGATAATCATCTAGCTCTTAATCCACCAGAAACTAAACTCATGATATTCACCCCATCCAAAACCTTAACTATCAACTTAAGTTCATTCTCCATAGTAAGTCACAACAATACTACCCTTGAAATTGTTCCCACTGCTAAACTATTAGGTGTTCTTATTGATAATCAGCTTAAATTTGACACCCATATACAAAGTAACATAAAAAAAACTCACCTGAAACTTGGTATGTTCTATCGCCATATTTGCTTCCTCTCCCCATCCACTAGATTCTTCCTCGCTACCACATATCTCATCCCTTCCCTCCTTTATGGTGCCCCACTCCTTACCAATCTACAATCCTCTACCAAAACAAAACTCTCCTCCTGCTATAATAAAATTGCCAGATTCATCACTGGTCACAGATCCTCCTCACATCACTGCATTGCACTCCACAAATTAAATTGGCTAGAACTTCCTAATTACCTTATCTACACTCAGCTATCTCATGCCCACAAGCTCATATTCAAGCCCTCCCTCTGCCCTTCTCTTGCCTCATCCTTCACCATGCACATACCCAGCAGATCCCTAAGAACCAACAATCAGAACCTGATTGAGCTCCTGAACCAGCCCGTCCAGCAGGCAAACTCCTACTCTCTTTTTCCCTAGCCTGTCTCTGGAACTCCCTCCCACCTAACATTCGCAGCACCTGCAGTCTCCCCTCCTTTAAAACTCTCCTCCACTCTCACTTACAATCTCTATGGGAATGCTCATGTTCCCATCCTGCTTAACATTCCCACCTACTATCCTATCCCTTAACCAATAATCAGATCTCCTCTACAGGAACTTACAAACTGTAAATATCCTCTCACAGTTAATCCTGTGTACATGCCTTCACACCATTGTCTTTTACTTTATGTCTATCTTGAGTGACTAAAAAAAAAAAAAAAAAACTTTTTCTCTGTAAATTGTTACATACTGTTACACTTTACCTTCTAATTGTGTTAAGATTTACTTCAACTTAAATGTACTCTTCTTGCATTTTTACTATGTTTTTATACATTGTACTTTCACTATGTTTTATATATTGTATTCATGGAGCTTTTCTCCCCAGGACTCCATTGAAAATGGGCTCATTCGGTGCAATGGACCATCCTGGCAACCAAACTTCAAATAAATAAATAAATAAATAAATAAATAAAGATGCCATCTTGTAGAGATAAGTATCCGGATTTGTTATGTAGATGGCAATTCATTAATTTGAGCTGCTTATTTTGATATATAGAGCTAATGAACATGTATTTTCAGCAGTTGGAACTAGATATGAAGCTAAATGGAGAAACATTTTATAATGAATTAGCCTCTAATACTGGACTTGAAAGTATAGTGCTTATGAATGATACTCTAAATAGAATGAGCGCCTTTGAAAAAAAGGCTAACTGAAACAAAAAAAAGAAAACTCAAAAGGGATTTGTATGATTTTGAAAATGGACGTTTTTATTTGGCCTAGAGAAGGGAAGCAAACCAATGAGGTGGTTAAGCAACAAGAGGAAGTTCTTCTGATGTAACCGTGATTGACGCCTTAGACACAGCAGTAGTTGAGGCAGAACATCGAGCAGTTGAGATGCAAAGAAATATGGCACTCATGAATATGAGGTGTTTTTCAGTCACAGCAACAACTTCTAGTACAGAGACTCACTCTGAAGTTGGACAGATGGCAAGGGCTGACCTGGCACAGATGGATGAATTGGATCCAGTGGATTTTCCACTTTTGGTGAATCAACCGCTTCCCACGCTGAAACCATGGACCCGGGTGCAGAGCTTACCAGACAACTGCAAAAACAAGAGTTTAGTAAAGCGTCCCTATACCAGGAGCCAGAACAACAGATAAATAAGACTTTTTTGGAGTTTAACCTTTCTGATTATGAACTAACTGACTCTGAACTATCTGTTTTAAACAAGGGTTTAACCTTTGTACCTACACAGTTAACGGACATTTCTAAGACTTTAATAGAAGTCAAGCATTTTGTTCGTAACCTGAATTTAATAATATTTTTTGGCAATACAAGCAATTATGAAGCTGCACTTAGGAGAAGGAGTGTTTTTGCTCCACAAGTTACAGGTGCTTTACAAATATTCGAACAAGCTATTGAATGAGATATATATGCTATGCATTGTATGAAAATAATAATGATGCTAGATATTTTAATCTAACTAGGGATGAACAGCAAGCTATGCATTTATTGGTTGAGAATCATGATCTAGTAATCAAAGGTGCAGACAAGGGGGGGATTGCAGTAATGGGAAAACACTTTTATTTTAATAAAGTGCAAATGACGTTGCAAGCAGATCAATATAAGTCCATTACAAGGAATGAAGCAAATGGTTTATGCCTAGAATTTAACAGCAAATTATGTAATATGCATGATATTTTGCTAATTACAGATGATTTGTTTAATTATCTGTTGAAAATCCAAAATTGTCATTTATTTATGGCATACCAAAGTTGCATAAAAGTGCTAGCAGCCCCCACAATGAGGCCTGTAGTGTCATCAAGAAGGTGGGTTACAGAACCGATGTCTAAATATTTAGAACAGCAACTATGGATAGTTTTGGATAAAATGCCCACTATATTGAAAGATATAGCTAGCTTTTTTGAGCAATTTTATAACTGGTCAGCAGACCATTTAAATAATAGGTCACACTTTGTTACTATGGATGCTGGTTCCCTTTTTACTTCTATACCACACAATGAAGGGATAGCTAGCAATAAGACATCTTTAATAAGATTTTCAGGCTATGAGATGCAAAAAATGTATATGCTTTGTGAGATGTTAAGATTAGTTCTGACTCATAATGTTTTTTTATTTGATACAAAACTCTATCATCAGCAAAAGGGTTTAGTAATGGGAACGAGTGTAGCTAACACCTATGCAAATATAGTCATGTATATATGGGAAAAAATATGTTTTGTCAACAATAAATGGATATAGGGATCACATCACATTTTATAAGCATTTTGTGGACGAGTTTTTCTTAATTTGGGAGGGCAGTTTAGAAGAGTGTCTTGGATTTTTGGCGAATCCTAATGAGTGCACCATTTTTGAAATTCAAACATGAATGCTCTTTGGAGTCAATAGCGTTTCTCGATGTTATGTTAACAAGGAAAGGAGAAGGAGAAATACATACTGAAATGTATAAGAAGGAAGTGAAATGCAATAATTATTTACATTGCAATAGCATGCACCTCCCCCCTTTTATGTTTGAAAATATAGTTTTAAATCAAATGCAAAGGGTCGTAAGGTTAAATACACAACAAGATAGGCTAGATATTCAGCTAACAAATATGAGTTAGGACTTCATTAAGAGAGATTATTCAAAGAGAGCAGTGGATAAAGCAATGGATGAGGTTAAACAGCAACATTTAAAGCAGGATATAGTTCTATATTTCATTAGAGGCCATCATGGAAAGGATAGGACACAACCCAGACCTAACAGAACAAGATGTATGCTTAGTTACAATAGGAATACTACAGCAATTAAAAATATTATAGTGAAACACTGGGAAATACTAAGAGATGTTCAGGGGCTGCAAGAATTAATAGCAGAAGGTCCAGCTTTTGGTTATAAACACAGTTGCTTGTTAAAACAAACATTATGTTACAAAGAGCAACCAAGAAGTTTTTTATTTGGCAATAGATGTAAGCAGGGCACCTTTAAATGTAATAACTGTGTTTATTGTAAACATTTATATACGAACTGATCAATAAGTCATCCAGTTACAAAAAAGGAATTCATATTACAAGCCTATGGAAATTGTAACACCAGTAATCTGGTGTATATGGCTATGTGTGAACTATGTGAATGCTATTATGTGGGTATGACCAAAAGAAGGTTTAAAGAACATGTAGCTGGCCACCTTGGTGATATTAAATGCACGTTATTGACAAATGCATCAAGCAAGCATATTTTGGAAAAAGGTGAACAACATGCATTTAATTTTATGATATTGAAGGTAATTTACAAACCATTAAGGGGAGGGGATGTAAAAAATGTTAACAGAAAATGAAATGAAATGGATTTTGCGGATGAAGTCCCATATACCACCAGGACTAAATGATTGTTTCACTTTAAAACCTTATTTAAGGGAATTAAACTGTGGTGGTGGTGCTGCGGTAGCATTGTTGACTCACAATAAGACGTTGTCCTGTTCGATTCTCAGCTAAAGCGTCTTCTGTGTGGAGAAAGGTTGTGCGTCAGGCCTGGCAACTCGGTACATAAAAATCTACTGCCAATCATTAGCGGACCGGAGTTCCGCTGTGGCAACCCCTAACCGGGAAAAGCCGAAAGATACAACAACAACAACAACAACAACAACATCAAAGGGTTTGAAACTGAGTCGTGTGATTTTAATGATCATTTAACTGATGACTACAACTGTTAAGATGTATTCGCCTGGGGAAGCCCTATGGTGAAAGTTTTAATGCTGAAGAGACGTTTTAATTTGCGACTTTTAATAAAGGATTTTGAGTGTTTCCAGTGCTTTCTTTTTCTTTTTTATAGTGAACATGCCATGCTATTCAGAATGGAGGTGAAATTTATTTGAGTAATGAAAAAGCTTGACAGCTCCTCATGTGTAATGACAGATAAATAAAATGATATGTGCAAGATACAGTTGGAGTTGAGCCACATTCATATTAGAGCAGAATAAGATGACTATAAGAATGTCTGCTATCCAGGTAGCACAAAATGAAGGTAAGATAAAAAACTATATGCATGACACTGAGTGATTGAAAGATTTGAGGTGGTGAAAGTTAGTCACAGAGAAAAATTGTCCATGTGGTATATTTGAATATAGAAATACAGGGGGAATGACCCAGATGTATTTTCAGTGGGATTTTCAGGGGTTAATTCCAGACATGTACATTCAGACTCATCCTACCAGAAAGACAGGAAAACAAACTGGTGCATTTTTTTATGACACAGCTTCAAGGCTACAGTATGGAATGCTAACAGCACTGAAGACTGTAATACCTTTTTGAATACTTCCAGTTCACCCCCATAGCTCCTTCTGGCATCTAGACATTTTTTGGGTCCGACTTCTTTAACTAAGCTACTTAGCAAATAAAAGCAACATCTTTCAGCTTTTCCAGTTAGGGGTCATCACAGTGGATTACTGGTCTGCAAATTGTTTGGTAGTGGTGTTTTTATGGTGTTGAGTTGCCAGCCCAGCACTCAACCTTCACAGAAGGAACATGCATATACACACACGCACCTATATGCATGTCTTTAAAATATACTCGACTGTAGCGAGGACATGCAGACTCCACACAGAAGGTGCTCCAGCCAAGCATCAAACCAGAAAGCTTCTTACTGGGAGGTGACAGCACTAACCACTGAACCACCATGGCCAACAAGCTACTTGACAGTAAGTAATAAGCAGTATTAGATAGTGCAAAAAATTATTAACAAAATGACGCTAAGATTATTAATCTAGGATGTCCTGCAGTAGAGAAATTAATCACTATTTGTCACTTATTATTTATATTTTAATATTTATGTTTATATTTTCATAACTGAGACCCCTTTATGTTATTGAGAGGTACGGTGTTATATACCATGCTGGGAGACAGGAAAGTTCATTGTCAATGTCCACTTGTATCACACTATATTTGAGATATTGCTAATTGTTTGTTATGGCAAAGTTTCCTTGAACAAATTACATCTTTCATATAGACGTACTGAAATTATGTTAAACGACATGTTTTTAGATAACCTGATTACAGAGGCAGAGCTAGCATTTTTGACAGTTACCTCCCCAAGAACTCCCACCATCTTTGACATCCCTAAAATGCACAAACGTTTAGTGGAACCCCCTTTGTGACCTATTGTGAATGCCAAAGCTTCTAAAATCTTCCCACTGGTGAACTTTACTGAGTTTCGGTTAAAAGGAGTCCTTGGAAATTGTGAGCACTTATTGAAGGATTCCTGAGATCTATTGTCTAAAGTTTCCAATAGATATTTTTTTGAAGATTTGATTTTTGTTTCCATCGACATTCAAGATTTGTTTTCCTTCATTCCACATGAAGAGGGATTGGAGATGTTCTATGAGTTTCTTTGTGGACATTCTGGCCTCGATCATTCAAGAATTCTTATGTTTAGGACACTTATGTGGATGCTGTCTTAGGGAACAATTTCATTAACTTTGAGGGTCAACTTTTTAGACAGAAGAAGGGTGTGGCAATGGGGGCAGTTTGTGCCCCCATCTTTGCTAATATAGTCCTTACACAATGGGAACTAAGTACTATTTTTACATTTCAATGGCCTAGGTATTGGTCCTTTTATGAACTTGATGACATCATCATTTTTTGGAAAGGGCCTAAGATTAAGTTGGACTCATTTTTTGAGTTCCTTAATTCTAGTAATGGGTTCCTCCACTTTACTATGGAATCAAATCATGACAGCGTCCATTATTTGGACATCACCCTTCTCAAGGATAGAGTTTACAAACATTTAACTTCTACTCTTTACAGGAAACCCACCTATTCAAATTGTTTTCTTGACTTTCAGAGCTGCCATCCACTAAACCAAAATAAATCCCTTGTTAAGGGACAATGTGTGAGGTTAGCCTACATGATTAGTGATGATGGTATGTTTGTTCTGGAAAGTGACCATTTGAAGAACATGTTTAACATGAGAGGCTACCCTTTTGATTTTTTTAGATCCAATTTTTGAGGAGGTTAGCCTCAAAAGAGCTAGTGGTCACTTTGCCCCATTACTGGAGTCTATCGATAATGAAAATATTAAGGACATTGCTGCCAGGAATTTTTGTGGTAGCAAGGTGGCAAACTATAGTACAGCCTTGGTTTTACCTCATAATTTGCATTTTCAAGCTATTAAAGACATTATCTTCAGGAACTGGGCCATATTTGATATCAATTGTACCCATCGGGAAACGGTGGGTGATAAACCTGTAATAGTTTATAGGAAGGGCCCGTGTTTTAAAAACAGTCTTGAAAAAAGTTCTAAAGTGTTAAAGGAAGGGGGATGAAGAAATCTGGACACTGTTCACAATGCAAATATATTATCGAAGTGACCTCAATTCTAATTGCAGGACATGGTTTGATTAAACTGGTTCATAAGTTTGATTGTAATAATAAGTGTTTAGTTTATGTAGCCAAGTGCCAACTGTGCAAAAGTTTTTATGTTGGAAAAATCTTCAAAAAAGTTAGGAATAGAATATACCAACATATTTACGATATTCAGAAGCATAATGACACGACTGCTTTAGCTGAACATATTATGAAACATCCCAACCACAACTTTGAATATATTGCAATAGATCAGGTGGATTTAGGTCAGACAGGGGGGCCAGCTGATTTGTTTTTAGAGTACAGAGAACTAAAGTGGCAGTTAAAGTGCAATGCCACCCAGCCTCCAGGTATTAATGATGTTGCCTCCATTTCAAGTGTCCTAAAATTTAAAGCAAATTTTTTTCTTTAAGAAATGCTTAAAGTTTTCCTTTTCTTTGTTGTATTTTGGTTAGGTTTGCCATTCAACAGTTATTTGATTGCCATTCATTTTTATTGTTTTCCTGTGCTCTGTGACGACTGTTTAATAATTTATAACTCTTGTGAAGTTGGTGCTTTAAATAACTAATGGTTTCATTGATTGTTTTTAATTAGGGAGGGGTTACTGGTTGCTTAGTATATTTAAACTTGGTATCTTGTGCTTGCTTTTATTCTGATGAAGTCTAGAGTGTACTACTGACAGAAGCACTTCATTTTTGAATAAAAAGCCATGTTGTGGATCCTATTTATTTCTCATTTTTTTGTTTTTATAATTATGAATGCAAACAATCAGGAGGTTGACATGATGGGTAAGGTATTTACCTTGCAGACACAAAGTGCTGCGGCTGATCCCCCATGGAGTAATTGGCTAAGTTTAGAAAAATAGCCCAGAAGGGCAGTTAACCTAGTAGAAATCTATATCTATATGCACTTAATGCTTGAAAATCCAAGTGACTTACAAACTTCTGCATGATTAGATGTTGGTGAAGAAAGCTATCTTTGGTATGTGTACCACAAGTTGGACAATGTGAAAGATATTCAATATTATTTATATTGCTAATTATAAATTTAAGCATATGTTTTCACATTTCTGTAAATATTTCAATAAACATGTACATGCAGAGGAATTTCTTGTTGTCTTGTGAAAGCTTATATCTGGTTAACAAAAAAGTTCTAACAGTGTATGCTTAGGTTGTACAGTTCTAAGATATGCAAATTTGTTTTTGAAAATTTAACAAAAAATGTGGGGTTAGTATGTATTATAATACAATATTTATGGAAGGTCTGTGTATGCGGGCAGCCATGGTGGTCCAGTGGTTAGCATTGTCACCTCACAGCAAGAGGTTCTCCGGTTTGATCCTCGGCTGGGGTGCCTTCTGTGTGGAGTCCACATGTTCTTCCAGTGGTCACGTGGGTTTCCTCCGGGTGCTCCGGTTTCCTCTCACATCCCAAAGACATGCAGTAGGTGGATTGGACACTCTAAATTGGCCCTAGGTGTGTGTGTGTGTGTGTGTGTGTGTGTGTCTTCCGTGGAAGGTTGGGTGCCGGGCTGGCAACTCGACACTGTAAAACTCCACTGCCAATCATGAGTGGACAGGTGATCCACTGTGGCGACCCCTAACCGGGAAAAGCCGAAAGAAGAAGAAGAAGAATGGAAGGACTGTGTATGCACTACTATCAATGTATAGAATACTTCTTACTGATAATATTGCTATTAAAATAGTTTTTACTGTTCACAAAATGTTTACATTCGTCTATCTTACACTTTTTTAAGTTTATTTTTCAGAAAATGCTCTGAAATGCAAGAATGTGTGTAAGCTTCTAGAGGTGTGACATTCACACCCACATAGGTGTTAATGAATTAAGAAATGAGAGAAAATGGAAGATTTTTATTTATTTTATTTTACATTTGTTGACCGGGCTAGTCTAACTGGATACATGTCCATTTTCAGTAGAGGCCCGAGGAGATAAGCTCCAATACAGATAAATGAAAAACTTGGTAATCAATATATAAAATAACACTAAAAGAAAAAATTCATATAAAACTAGCAGATTTCAGGTACATAAACACAAAAAATAATAGGAAAGATAACTAAATAGCAGAATTAATTATATATAAAGAGAAAAACAATATTGCCAGTTAAACATATTATTCTGTGAGGATAAACAATAAATCTTGTAGTGCCAGAATGCTTCTACTATACAGTATGCAGTTATAGGTCATTTATAAATAGAAAGACTAAGGTCTGGGGGGGGGGGCAGGATACGTATATACATAATGTAAAAGGAAGAAAAACAAGTATATTTTTCAGTAGGAAATGTAAAGTGAGATTCTGCATATTGAAGTTTGGGAGGAAAATAGAATTTATTGGGATAAAATATGTACTAATTTCTGAGTAGTGAAGGCTAGGCAGAGTTTAGTTTAATTAGATAGATAGTTGCCTAGTCAGGTTTAGTACAGGGGCACAACCAGTGTGTTCTAAGGAAGAGTTTTAGTCTATTTTTGAAGAGTGATGGAGAGGGAAGAGAGGAGAGGTCACTGGGGAGAAGATTCCAGGTTTTTCCAACAGCATTGGAGAAGAGAGATTCACCAGCTTTGTTTTTAGGTTTAGAAATGTACAAAAGAGTTTTGTGAGAAGAACGCAGTGATTTCAGATTTGTGTATGGAGTGATGAGGGTAGATAGACTAGGAGTGCAGGAAGGTTTATACAGAGTTTTATGGGCGATGGTTAGTTGATGGAATTTAATCAAGTTTTGTAGTTCAAGCCATCCCAGCTGCTTTATATTTAAGCAGTGGTGGGTTCTGTAGGGGTTACCTGTTGCAAATCTAGTAATATTATTGTAGGAAGTTTCCAGTTTGCTGAGGTTATTTTTTGAAAGGTTAGTAAAAATAGGTGAGGAATAAAGGAGGGTAGAGATTAGATGAGTATGGGCTATAGTTGTTCTAGCTGTGGGAGAAAGGTATGATTTAATTCTGTAGAGGGAGCCAAGTTTTTTGTTGACAGTTTTTATTGTGTTGTTGATATGGATGTCAAAGCTCAAGTTGTTATCAATGGTGATTCCCAGTAGTTTGGTAGAAGTGTCAGGTGATATGATGGTGCCGTTAGTGGATATAACTGAGAAATCAGGTGGAGAGGACTTGTGGGTGGGGTTAAAGAGGAGGAGTTTAGTTTTTTTGGGGTTCAGAAGAAGACAACGTTGTGTAAACCATAGTTCAACTGTGTTAAATACTTTCTGGGTATGAGAGAGAAGTTCAGATGTGGAATTGGCTGAGCATATAAGTGTCGAGTCATCAGCATATTGTATGCATGTGGCTTGGGGGATGGCTAGATGAAGGTCATTAATAAATATTGAGAAAAGGAGAGATCCAAGTATCGACCCTTGAGGGACACCCAGTGAAACTGGTTGGAGGGTAGAAAAAGTCTTATGCCAAATAACTGCCTGTTGTCTTTTATCTAGGTAGGACTGGAACCATTTTATAGAAGGTGCATCAAATGATAGTGATTCTAGTATGTTGAGGAGAATCTGATGATTGACCATGTCGAATGCTTTGGACAGATCAATGAATAGTGCCGAGGATAGGTTATTAAGGTTACAATTTTTGTTAATATAATCTGTAAAGGATAGGAGGGCAGTGGTAGTACTGTGTGAAGGTCTGAAACCATGTTGACAGCTGGAAAGTAAGTTATTTTGTGTTAAGTGGTCAAGTAATTGCCTATGGATACATTTCTCCATGATCTTTGCTAGAGGGGAGAGAAGGGCAATAGGACGGTAGTTGGAGAGCTCATTAGAGTTTCCGCCTTTGTGGAGAGGGATAATATGAGAGACTTTCCACAGGCTAGGTATGTGACCTTCAGTAATTGTCCTATTGATCAGAATGGAAACAGGGAAAGCTATGGATTTCGCTGATAGCTGAAGAAAATCGGCAGGTAGTTGATCTGCAGAGGGACAGCATGGTTTTAGTTTTTGTATGAGGGTTTGGATGTAAGTAGTTGGGACAGGTTCTAAATGAAAAGGAGGGGGTGAGGTAGAGTTATAGGTGGGTATTGTGAAGCTATTGGGTGTTAGCTGACTAGCCAGTGTTTGGATAGTATTTGTAAAGAAGGTATTGAAAGTATTGGCTGTATTTATGGGGTTAGTATGGTCAGTGTCTTGAGGGTTTGGTGTGGTGGATTGACCTGGGTGGAGTAGTTGGTTAATGCTAGTCCAGAATTTTTGAGGGTTGTTTTTATTAGTTTTTTGGAATTGTAGGTAGTAATTTTTTTATCAGATAGTATAGCTTTCCTAGTGTCGTTTCTTAACTGTCTAAAGGTTTGTTGGCCAACAGGGTTTTTAGTCATTCTCCATTTGGCCCAGTGTTTATTTATAAGGTACATTTTGTTTTTGGTTGCTTTTGAAAGCCATGGGGCAGAGTTGGTTTTGACTCTAATTAATCTGGTTAGAGCATGTTGGTTAAGAATTGCCAGAAATTTAGAGTTAAAGTACTTGATGGCTTCCTCTAAAGGGAGGTATTTTAAGGGAGACCAATTGCATGTTCTTAGTTCATTTTTGAATAGCTCAGGGTTAAAGTTCTTTTTGGATCTGATATTTTTGACAGATTTAGGACTGGGAGTATGGGTTTTGTGTCTGATAATATAGGTAAGTGAGTGGCCGCTTAAATCATCAGGGAGGGTTCCAGAATCATAGTTGAGAGGGTGATGGTTTATGAGAATCCAGTCTAATATGCTAGCTTTCTGGTTTGTTTTATTGATCCTGGTAGGGGACGTAATAGTTTGAGTAAAACCATGTAGGTTGATGTGGGTTGTAGGGAGGCTGCTGCAATAGCAGCTCCAGTCAATGTTTATATCTCCTAGGATTATGGTTTCTTGAGGCAAGTATTGGGAAAGGCAGCAAAGAATATTTTCCATGGTGGAAATGTTATTACCGGGTGGAAGATACATACAGATGATATAGATGGATTTGGCATTGTTAATTTGAAGTTTGGATATGAGAATTTCAGCATTTGAATCAAGAGGTATTTTACAGTTGTGGGTGATAAGCTGTAGTCCTGATTTAAATAGAATAGCTACCCCTCCACCTTTCTTGGCTACTCGGTCAAGTCTTAGTATGTTATATCCAGGTGGAAGGAATTCATTGTCTTTGGTAGAAGGTTTTAACCATGTTTCTGTTAAGCAGAGGATATCAAAGGAGTATACTTCTACTAGAGCTTGTAGTTGAGGTATTTTGTTGTTTATGCTGCATTTATTAAGATGGGCTACATGGAGGGAGTTAGATGTTTTACTATGTGGATTGATTGGGTAGTGATTTTGGCTGTGGCGAGTACTAGGAGTATTTGTTGGACCTGGGTTAGGGTGGATATCTCCATCTTTTATATGGAGTAGTACATCTATGTAGCTTGGGTTAGGGAATTTGTTGTATAGAAGTAGATTTTTCCTGATATTGAGGGTGTAATATTTCAGATGTTGTATTCTATGATAATTTACAAGCAGGTATTTAGGTGAAGTTGTTATGTTAGCATGGTTAAGGAGGAGTGGAACGGATGGAGCATTGGTTTCTTTGTTGGGAAAGGGATGGTCTAGATGTAGTGGATATTCTTAGGAAGTAAGTATGTAGGCAAAGATTAGTGGAAGAAGTAGTAGTAGTATGAATAGAGGTAGGATAAGTAGTGGGGTATGAGGTTTATACATTGTGCAAATTTCTTATTGGATCTATGTAAAGGGTGAGCTTGGAGAAATGTGAAGGATATGGTAAGGTGGAAGGGAGTGTTATTAAGGTAGATATAAGAGAAGATGAAATGTGGTGGAGTGTTATGAGAGTAGTAGTTGAATGAAGAGGTGTGGCTAGTAATTACTAGAATAGATTGGAAGAGAAAGAGGTGTGGTTAAGTAAGTATAAAGGTAGGACCCTTGGGGGTGGGTGGGAATTGGGGGTAGGGAGAGGAGTGGAGTGAGCCCGCAGGGCAAATGGAGCGGGTTGAAAAAGCTTCAGTTGCAATTGTAAAAAACAATCAGCAAGACTGACTCCAGGGGAGAAGTTAGACAAGATACATGTGGGAGAAGGTAGTGAGGAACTAACCTAGAAGAGGTGAGTGTGGACAGTAGAAGTAGAGGGTGAAGTGCGAGGACTAAAAGGTAGTTAAGGAGCAGCAGGAGAAAATAGTGTAAGTTCTGGGCATAAGTGACAAGAAAGAGGGAAAAGCTGGGGGTGAGGAGTCCCCTAGTGGACAGATCAGGTAGTTGCAAGGCTGGTAAGAGAGGGAGTTAAAGAGCAAAACAAGAGAAGGTTGCTGGACAAAGGGAGTTTAAAGAGGGGATGGGAAAAGAGAGTAAGAGGTACAGCGGGGGGGGGTAGAGGCTGCTGGCTCTCCTAGCTCAGGACTTTCTCAAACCTGTGGTATAGGTACAATAGTAGAAAGTCTCTCTGGCAGGAATTATTCCACAAACATACTTTGCTGGTGTCCTTTGGAGAGGTATTGTAGGGTGGATTATTCAGTGAGGTGGACCTTCGATAAGTTGGAGTACTTTATTCTCCTAGAGACTAGTGCAGGTAGCACAAGATGGGCAGGTAACTTGAGGAGGCAAGAGAGAGAAGGTAGGGATGAGAAACAGTGGATTCCACATAGCAAGGTAAGCTTACTCATATATTACATTAGTTAATCAGCGACACATTCATAATAGTAAATTACATTTCTTGAGAGCACATAATTCCATAGAGAATGGGCTAAGCATTCACAAAAATAGTATTGGTATTTAACAAATATGTCAATTAGAACACTTGTTGACAACAATCTATTACTCTATAGTACAGTGCCCATTTGAAAGTAGTACTAAATCAAATAAAGCACTAAATTTAATAAAGCAATTTGAAAGTAGTACTAAATTAAATAAAGCAATTGGACATGATTAAATATTTAACTTCAGTGATAAGTAAGACATGTTACATGTATCTACAGATGCAATGCTCGAACTACAGTAGTAGTACATCATGTAAACATATTTTTCCAAATGCAGTGCTAACACTTCCTCAGCACTAGGTTGGTCTTTGGGGAAGAGTCAAGCATCAGCTTAAAAGAAAAGTAGTATTTAGTGATTATACAAAAGCCTTTTACAGGCTTTTAGGACCCATATATTAGCTAGTACCCTCAGAAAAGGTCCTCTTGATTGGGAGTGAATAAAATTGCATAGGTTGAGTCAGTTTTGCCGTACGCCAAGCTCAGAGTCAGCTTTCAGAGGCAATCAGTGCTTAATGCCGACTATTCGCTACACAAAGGCAGTACTGTAGGCTATTTAGGCCCTCTGTGTGAGCAAACACAAATAAACAATGGAGTATGTAATATACAAGTAATCCACTAATACCAGGTAAATAGCTGTACTAGTACACTATGAAAAAAAAGTATTAGTGTAGGTCAAACCCCTAAAACATGCTTCGGAGACTGATGTCTCACACGCAGGGAAAGACCCGGTTTTAAGGGAGATTACCAAAGCAGTTTACATTGATATCTATAAAATACCAAAGCCTAATATCGGCTTTCAGCTGCACGGGCAGCAGTGCTAGAATCTGAAAGGGCCCACCAAATGAGCAAGCGTAATAAAAAAACAGTTTAGTGGATAGATTAACACAATTTCACTTCATAAGTGAAGATAATGAGCTAAATAAACTGATTAGTATAGCTCAAGTCACAATTTCTAGGCTATAAGTTAAATAAATTGATTTAGTGTAGCACAAAACACAATTTATAGAATACGGAGGTCCCTATGTGTGTAGGGACACTCAGAGAAAAGTTCGCTTAGGTAGAAGTAAAGGGAAATAGTTAAGGACAGGTGTTGTAGTACACCAAAAACCCAATATCGGCTTATAGCTGCTCACGAAGCAGGGCTACAAACTTTTTAGACCCAAGAGTGCGAGCAATTTCAGATAAGCAGATATCAGCTTACAGCTGCTCATGAAGCAGGGCTACAAATTATTTAGACCCAAATGAGCGAGCAGTTTTGCTAGATGCTAGAGTAGATTGTGAGATGGATTACTTCGGTAACATTTTCTGAAGCTACACTGCTTATTATTTCAGCATGTGGAATATCTTTATCAGAGCAGTTTAAGAAATGATTATACCCAAACAATGTTGAATATTCAAGGAGATAATGATAATGGGGACTCCAACTCACTAGTAGTAGCATCTGACATATAAAGAGGTGAAATGAGTGGGAAGGGGAGTTGGATACAGCTTGCTGAATGCAATATGGTGGTGTGCCTGGCATAGCTGTGAACTGCAGTGTTACAAATCTTTGATGTGAAATTTGAAACCATTAACTATAGAGAAATATGAACAATAGTAAATATGCAAATAGAAAGCTTAACTGTGACACAGCTGAATAAGCATATGTATGTCAATTATGCAAATGAACATATGTAGCATAAAGAGAGAGTGTGATGTGGTAGAAATATGTGTTTACCTTTGTCAAATAGTCAAAAGCTGCACTGAAAAACAAATATGCATTTGCAAGAGTATAACAGCATTTATGGAAAAAAAGAAAACTACGGAAAACTTATCTGCTAATGCATAAAGAAATTGTGAGATATCAAGCTGATATCATTCCAACAACAGTCGAAGAGTGGAGGCGCTCTTGTTAGGTATCACCTTTGACTTTGGAGAATAAGTTGCACTACCGATGCCCACTATTGCACTTCATTCAATGCCTCTTTTCACCTGGGAATTTCTCAGAACTCCACAGGATAATGCTGAGAATTTAATTGAGGATGGGAAATTCTGGTCCACCCTGCTGAGCTGGATACTTTTGTGATAGTCCACAAAACCACAAAACAAATATTCGTGGCTCTATCTGAATCAGTGAAGATAGGGATGGTAACACTGTAGCAGTGTATCCCCTTCCCCAAGTTCACTTCTAGTGATAGAGGCATTGACCTGAAGAGTGACAGGACATTTGTGGATAGTGTTTGGGGGTGATGGGAAGAAAAAATAGCTTTAATTTGTTTACAGATTATTATATCCCATAACTGTCAAAAAGTTAGATATGTTTCTGACTGGAATGTTGAAAATTTCAAAGGATTTCAGTAAGGCAACAGAACTTAAGGATAGTTAATGCAGTGCAAGATGAAGAGAGAGGCAGATACTGCTGGCTCAACAGGGCATTATATATTTAGACATAACTGCATTCTGTAAGTCAGATAAAATTGAAAAAAAAAATGGTCCAAGTTGTTAGCAAAGGCCGGAGGGATGATAGGTAGGTTAGGATAGACAACATCTGTTAGAAAGAAGACTAGAAATGATGCAAGTAAAGGCTTTGCCTTCAGTAATGTATCTTCTTAGGAATTAGAAGAGAGTAAGGTTGGATTAGGAGTTGGCAGACGTACAAATGATATGCAGTAAGTTTGAATGGAAGAAAGAAAGGTACTTAGGTGCAGCATAGAAGCAATCAGTTCTAAGGATTAAAGGCAATGAGTTGCTTACATGATGCTTCCAGTGGTACAGAAATAGATTTCTTCAGCTTTCATTTGTCTACTGTATAACTTTGAGAAAGTCACTTTACAGGACAGTGGTTTTAGGCAATACGGAAATTGGATTTTGTTCATCAATAATCTTCTTGATTGCATACTGTGTAACTACATATGAGCTTACAAACGTATGAAATCCTATACCCTTAACTACCAAAAATAGTTCATTAGCAGCTCAGGCCTTTAATTCTCTGTGCTAGCTTGTTGCCTGTTAAACAAGAATCTAGAAGTATTAAAGGGTAATGTGATTATGTGTGTGACTTCATAAGAGAAAATGAGAGTGATTCATTCTATTATTTTATTAAGTTTATAATTTAGTGCCAAGGGCTTATGTTCTACTCCACATTACATGGTTCTTGCAGCAGTACAATGGATTTTCCATCTCATTGGTCATTTTTCATCATGTCCGTTTACTAAATAATCTGCTAATAAAAATGTGATTTTTATTTATACCAGTCAGGTCAAATTTGCCAGACTGACATGACAACAGGGATGGCGTGTAGCTGAAACCACCATTAATGCATAGTTTCATAATCTGGAGAAAAGCTGTGAACAGGCAAAACTGACTATTCAGAATGCAAACTCTCCCCCAGATTCACTATCTGTCCATGTAGGACTAGCTTAGTCCTGCACGGAAGTGGCTGTTTAGGAGCAGGAAGGCAGCGCACCATGCATATCAATGAAGGAACGCTGCCTGAGCTCCAAAATGGACACGGACCGTGTATGAGTACAGGAGGCATGTCTGAGAGCAGACCTCTCAGAATATACATGCCCCTGCAATCAGGAGCAGCAGTATATGAATAAGAATGAGCGAGATTGCTCATAGGTGTCTGCATACCCCAAGCAACATCCCCCCAAGTTTATAAGAGCAATAATTAAAACATGAAATATAAAGAATGTTTTTTTTTTATGAAACAGATTAAATCTAACCATAGGTGTGTGGGTTTGCCCATTGCTTAGCTACGTTTAATGCAGCATAAATGGCACAAGAGGATAAAAAGCAAGATATATGCAAATGAAGCAGTACTACAATAATGTAGTTAGCAGAGCATTCGTCTTATGTCCAGTCATTCCAGGTTCGAGTCACATTCCATTTTCCATATCAAATCAATTTATGACCAATATTTTTTGTTGCATAACCTAAATAACATATATTTATGAACTGGTGTAATGCATTAAATGTAGATGTGAGGTGTCAGTGTCATAATGTTGTAAGGCCCACAGATAATCACAAGTGCACTATATAGTATATGTACACAGGAATCAGGGATACAAATGGAAGGTAAAATGTGTAATGAATGATAAATCCATACAGTTTTCAAATCCACCACCTTCCCAAGAACCATTTGACATTACTGTCTAAATTAATGCAATGGTAAGTGGGAGTAAGCACCTTTAAGCAAGAGTAAGCATACTTAAGCAGCAGTAAGCGGTTTTAAGCCCATTTGCATGGGGGGTAAGCAATGCACACACAGGTTAAGCAATATTGAAGCTAACTCTTTGTAAGCATATTTAACTGGAGGTTAGCATTGCTTACCTTCACACAAACCTGCTTAAAAGTGCCTTAATCACTCTGTATGCATCAGCCGCTGTTCTGGCAAGAAACAAAATAAACAGCCTTTGCAGGTCTTGGACCCAGGACCATGTACACTTTAGTCACAGTAGTTAACTACTAAGCCATCACAGCAGTACAAACAATTAAGGCATCAACAAACAGATCCTCACAATTGGAAAATCAAACTGAACACGTGAAAGGAATTTATATACAGTTTTATGTTGTATAACCTACTAAATAACATAAATATGTGAACTGGAGCACTGCAGTAAGCCCAGATGTGAGGTGTCATTGTAATAAAGTGTTGAAATCCCCTAATAAACACAAGGACCCCATACAGTGCATGGACACATGCATCATGGATACCAAACACATTTATAGCATGTAATGAATAAGAAATCAATGCCAAAAAGCAAATATAAGGCAAATTAAAAATTAAGCAATGCTAAGCATTGAACAGCCCAGCTTAGTAGTTGAAAGCAATGTGTAGGCCAGCTAAATCACTTTGCCATTGGTATACCCTTTTAAGCAATGCCAACCATAGGTAAGCAGGTATGCCCATAGCTTAGCATTTTCAATACCTTCCAATCACTACAAAGTGTTGGAAACCTGCCCTATTTAAATCCAACAGGCCAGAATATATTTCATAACTGGTTGCAGCTTCCTCCTGTAGGCACTATGTTTGGCATGGGAGAGGGTGTGCACTTTCTGGAGCAGCGCTGGGGAATCCAGGAGACCAGAGTCATGGCAGGACTCCTTGTAAAAGACCATGACCAGAGACTGCTGCAGAGCCAGTACCAGGGTTCCCAATACAAAGCGGAAGCCTGGGACCATCTCACTCGTGGCAGCACCTGTGCCACTGGCTTACCCCAAACTGTTGAGCAGGTCAGGCATCACTATGCTGACCTGAAGCGGAGAAAGAGGGATCTCTTGGATAAGTGGATCCAAGAGGCTAGGAGGACAGGGGATGTCCCAGCTGTGTGTAAATATCAGTCCACTACATGTTTAATAATTGCCAGCTCATGTATATTATGGATAGCTATGGCTAAATATTCCTCTTATGTCTTTCACAGTGGCAGAAGAGTGGGCTGCGAACCAAGATGCCCATGCCTGTAGACTGCAGCGGTTGCGACGCGAGGCAGGTTAGTAATACACTTGCATGTACTGTCATAGGAAATAAATCTAAAAGTTGTAGTAAGTTAATTGATTGTATAAAACCTGTATTGTTTAAGGCATGTACTGCATACACCAGAGAATATGGCAGGAAGAGGCTCATATAGGCTGTATGTAAATATAAGCATAATAGCCTGACAATAAAGGTCTAACTGCTGGACTGCATTTGTTTACTCTGGTATCATATGGTAATGTAGAGTTGTAATTTCTTAATAGTACTGTTGTATTAAGCACTGTTACCCACACTGTGCTACATAAAGAAAATGTGTAGAAATGTCTGTATATGACTGTTGTAATCCCAAGAGGTCATATAGTACAACTGAGATAGACTTAGACAGAAAACAGTGAAAAGACAGACAAAAAAATCCAAATAGCACACTCAGCTGAGATGTAAACTGTTCTATTTTTAGAACACACAGCCATGGTTCAAATCCTGGGAGTGGTAGTAGGCTGTATGCAGAATCATACCCCACGACTGTACAGATATGTCCACAATGTCCAGTAAATTGGCCCAAATCTGCTGCCTGTCACCCTGTCCCCCTGGCAAATCAGTGGGATGATCCCAGACGTGTAAGCAGCAAACAAGAAATACAACTGATTGTCAGAAATCTATAAGAACAAACCTGTCACTCTAGCAACTCCCAAAAATGTTATGAGAGCAATAATCCAAGTATATCTCAGCTACACCCCCATGTTGTCAAGCTGTGACCAGAGTGTAAACAGTAACAGAGTGAGACGTATGTGCATAATACTAATGTGGAATGTGGTAATTTGGGTGGACACATTCAGGTAGTGCTAACAAACATTGCTCCCACAAGTCTGTCAGATACAAACACTGTGCCTAGAAACAAAAGATTGATATCCTGTACTGGTACTGTTTACTCTGGTACTGTATGGCATAGTTTGTGTTGCAGTTGTTCTGAATAATAAGGTATTACTCATCACTGTCACCCACACTGTGCTACATAATAAAACTGTCTAGGAAATTGTACATAAGAGTTTTGTAATTACAAGGTCAGAATGTAGAACTACAGGATAATTATAGACAGAAATCAGACAAGACATACACAGCAATATCTATTTAGCACACTGTGATGGACAGTGTTTTATTTTTAGCAGACACAGCCATGTTTCAGTTCCTTGGAGTGGTAGTAAGCTGTATGCAGAATCATACCCCGCAAGTGTACAGAATTGTCCAGAATGTCTAGTTAATCAGCCCATATCTGCCGGCTGTTACCCTTTCCCCCTGCCATATAAGTGTGCTAATCTCTGACATGTAGGCAGCATTTCATGTCATATAACTGACTGTCAGGCCTGTGCATATTTGGAAAATGTCAATGAAAACAAACCTGTCGTTGTACAATTCACTAAAGGTTTAAGAAGGCAATAGTCAAAATATGTCCTGGTTCACATGCATGTGGTCAAGACATGCCCAGAGTGTGTGCAATAAGAGATGGACAAGTATGTGCATAACATCAACCTGAAATCTGGCAATATGTGTAGAACCAGTTAGGTAGTGTTAACAAACAATACCTCCACATGTATACCAGGTAAGAGGTGTATACTGCAGGTAAAACTCAGTCCATGTATATAGTTGTCTACATCCATACCACTGTCCAAACTAAGGTGATAGGGTAGTGTATTAATACCTGTAGGGTACAGCTCACAGCACTGACTCGGAAAGTAATGAAAACTACAGGAATATACTAGTTGTTAATTGACATCTTTTTCTCTCCCCCAACATATCTGCAACAATAAACTAAATACACAACTCAAACGGTATGTGCTGCATTAAATCTACTGTTGGGACATATGTCCTATTGTTTGAAAATTACTGAAATTTGTTTCTATGCATGTGCCATGTTGAAATACTCCCACATTGGTGGCATGCTACTATCAATGTTCCTGCATGCTGTTGTAATGGCCACTATGGTTCCATATATGTATGTATTCTGTTTGCTATCCAACTGTTCCATATCTGGTGTTTGAGTTAATGGGAATATCTGTGCATGCTGTTATACCTAATCCTGGAATTTGTTGGCTATTACTAACCCACATTTTTTGTATAACTGAAAGACCATAGCACATTTGGGAAGGCCGGTCCCGGCGGACCCATCTGTCCAACCTCAGCTGGCCATGCACCAGCTGCCAGCATGTCTGAGGCCCACCCCAGGACCTCCTCGTCCATTGGTCATGCACCACCTTCGGGAAGAACCACCTCAGGGGATGGGACTCACTCCCCCCCCCAGGGCAGGCATGGACAGGACATTGTCATCCTTCACCATGTCCGGGGCGTGGTGTGTAGTGAGCTCCGCAGGGAGTTTGGAGATTTGTTACGCCAGCTTGAGGGCCGTGTGTTGCAACTAGAGGGTTGACCTGGCCCTCCTACTCAGCCCCCAGCACAGCCACCTTTGGGGCTGTGAAGATGCAGTGATGACTGCCCATGGGTGGGGACCTCAGCCCAGTGTTTCCACTAGGGAGCTCATGGGCTTCTGCTTTCCAAACAACCCTCCCCATCAAGGTGTTTACTCCCCACAAGTGTCATATACTGCCCCTGTATGCATCTTGCCTGTTAACCTACCCAACCTACATCCACAAATATACCTACTATCCCTCATCCCATTACACTATCGCCTGAAAAAAGGGCAATCTGTTCCCAAACAAAAATCTTGCCCCATACATAGCTGTCTATTTCACACACATGTCCACTGGACACATGTAATCTGGTCTAATTGGCTTCACAACATGTTATTATTGTCCTCACCCCTCTCTCAGAGGTTTGAGTGTCCAAATCTATCTCCAAATTCAGTGTATATGCACAGCTGTTGCTGTAGATGAAATGGGCAGGGTCGGACCTTCCGTACACCTGTCCTGCACATCTCTAGCTATTTTCCCTACTGTCTTTCCCCCTTTGTGCCCCTTTTCCACCACTTTCCTATCAACCCTTTTTCTTTTCTTTTAAAGAAATCAGCATGGGGGTAAACGTGAGTAAGCACTTTTAAGGAGCAGTAAACATGCTTAAGCTTGTTTGCATGGGGGTAATCAATGCCTACACAGGTTAAGCAATTGAAAACCTAAATCAGTATACGAAACTGCATCCAGAAGTTAGCAGTGCTTACCTCCATGCAAACCCACTTACAACTGCTTAAAAGTGCCTTAATCACTCTGTATCCAACAGCCCTTGTTCTAGTCAGCAACCAAATAAACAGCCTCTGCAAGACTTGAATCCAGGACACTGCACAACATAGCCAATGTGATTTACCACAAAGCCATGTCAGATATACTTAACCCTGATGTTTTCATAAACATATCATCCAACATAGTCATTAAACAGTACAGGAAATGTATTTCAACTTGTATATGTATGTACGTGTGTGTATATATATCTATATCTAAATAGATGCATGCATCTCTCTCTCTCTCTCTCTCTCTATATATATATATATATATATATATATATATATATATGTACACATCTATATATATATATATATATATATATATATATATATATATATATATATATGTCTGCATATGTATGTCTATATATAGCTAGATATATAGCAATATATATATATATATATATATATATATATATATATATATATATATCTGTATATATATATATATATATATATATATATATATATATATATATATAGATATAAAAGAGAACATAACAAATACATATATGACCAACATCACTGTTAATGGGGCGAAAGCGGCCCAAGCTTAATACATCTTATGTATTGATATCACCCCTTCCCCACAGCCAATCAGATCTGCCTTGCAATACAATACAATACCAACTGTTGCAAGTCCCATAACCAGGACCCAATACAACATGGGCACAAGACGTTAACAGTAATCCATCCCAGCTGTATGATGTCAGGCTGGTATCAATAACATATAATGCAGTACAGTCTGGCTACCACACACACACACACACACACACACACACACACACACACACACACACACACATGCAGATTCATATCTATCTATCTATATATATATATATATATATATATATATATATATATATATATATATATATATATATAAATATATAGATACGTAACTACACATACACATGCACTGATATGTATAGGAAGATACATATTTAGAAGGTGCACACCATACTGAACAGCCAGCATTCCTACAGTTGCCACCTTATGAAATGGACAGTGTATGAGTCACTCATACAAAAGACATTTGTTGCCTGAAACATATATCCACAGAGAAGTCAAAGGATAAAACACCACACACAGGTTTGCATACATGAGAAAGTTTTATTTGTGTACTATTACAGTTGTATATGCCATGCCATATAGCTGTTTAGACTTTGAAATACATGTAAACAGATTAATGCAACTCTCTAACTGATCATTTAATACAGTAATCCGAAAGCATAACATATGTTGCTGTCCAGGCCAAGGCCTTCAAGTAGTACAACAGTAAAGACAGACTGGGCCACAGGATAACAATCAATCAACAGTAAGCAATGCAGATGTATAGTCCAGCAGACACTAACTACACTCTGTACACAATCCCTAGGGAGAAAAGACTTCAGTTTACACAATGGGATGTATCTGTTACATAACAAGGCATAAATGAAACCATCAAAATCACATTGACAAACAGAACAGTCTGTATGGCAGGAAGCAGTAGGCCAGCATTTTCCCAAGGTGGAATGTATGGTGATGCACATCTATATACCTTAAAGCAGCTTACTCCTGATATCTCTCACATGTTGTAACAACCTAAGTTTTTTATGGTGCATACCCCCCCCCCCATAGACTTACTTACAGGGCATACAACACTGTTATATACAATGACCTCTGGACTGCTGAAGGGCACACATGTATTGCGCAGATGAAGCCCACATATATATGGACCCTACCCCACAATATGTGTGGGGGCCACAACAGCACTGGAATGATGGCAGGAATGGCAGCATGACATAATCACAGACCACTACATAACAACCCCTGACTGCATGCTATATGGACAAAGTCTGGTATGTAGGTGGAGGACAAAGGCTGCGCAACAGGCCGATATTGTGAAATAGTGTTGTCATATACTAAGCAAGTTACTGGTGTTACAGGATAGTCTGCAACATACCCTTAATCAAGAATATAAAGTCAGAAACAGAAATGGATGTAGCCTTGTACTGATAGCACTCAACACAGACACTACCAGTGATATATCTGACACAAGACCTGTGTGGTGGACAAACAAAAACATAACAGGCACACCTCTGGCCATCAAGTGGATAGGTTCATAGATTCATAGGTTCAAAGGTAGGTACTAAGCTATCAGCCCAAGGGCCTATGTAAGCCTAGCCAACAAGGTTCCCTGGCTTACACCACCCAAGGAAGATATTTTCCAGTGCCACTGTCGAGTAGAGACACAGAAGTGATCCCCAGGGTGTATTTCCTATTTCCCATACACTCATCAAGATTTGTCTTGAAGAGTGCTAATGAAGAACTTTGCTTGACATAGATGGGTAGCCTGTTCCAGAGTACGGGAAGCCTCTGGGACAGGAATCTATCCCTCCAGCATGTCCTGTTTATTGTGGTGACAAGATTTAGGTCCCTAGAGCATGTAACTCAGAGGGATTGGGAATTCTTTAGGTGTAGCATGTCCAACAGCTCTGGGTTTAACATAGCTTTATATGTTAGGCAGAGATCACCTCGGAGTAGGCGATATGCTACGGAATAAATTTGGAGTTTTTTGAGACGGTCAGTGTAGGACATTTGTTTGAGGCCAGTAATCCTCTTTGTGAGGTACTTCTGTGGCCTTTCAAGCTGCTGCAGATGTCTTGTGAGGTACATTTCAAAAGAAGCATTGTAATCTATAATGGGTCTAATGAGTGTCCAGTAGAGGAGAACAATGACCTCTTTTTTCCTGTATGAGAACACTTTTATGATGATGTGTACCACGTAGAAGGACTTCCTAACTACTGTGGCGATGTGACTATCAAAGGAGAGACTACTGTCCACCTGCATCCCAAGGTCTCTTATCACACATTCAGTGTCAAGTAGATTGCTGCCTATGTGGTAGTTCATGGGTACAGAGTTTTTACCAAAGGGGATGACACTGCACTTTTTGGCAATGAGCTTGCGGCCATGGCTGTGACACCGGGCATCTGTCTCAGTGAGGCCCTTCTGTAGGATGTCCACATCATTTGGGGATTTGACTATGTCTCCTAGTTTGCAGACATCTGCGAACTTCGTTAACCAGAGGCCTTCTTTGTTAGCCTATACTTCAGAGAAGTAGATACCAAACAGGAGAGGTCCCAGGACTGAACACTGTGGTACTCCACTTGTCACTGATTTGAGGTCAGATTTGGAGTCTGCTGCTTTTAAAGTGTGGGTTCTGTCAGTGAGCCAGTTGGCAGCCCCTCTTGTGACGTAGGGATTTATACCAAGTTTAGTGAGTTTAACTATAATTCCAGAATGGGGGATGGTGTTGAAAGCCTTGGTGAGGTCAAGATAGGCTGTGTGAACCACCTTACCCTCATCTAGGCCCACAGTTGAGACCTATGCAGACAGACTGCATTCCATGTTAGACTAGTATGTATATACAAACCTTTTAAGACTGGTGCTATACAATGCATACAACAACACTACTCACAATCTGTCTGTAGCTCTGGAACCTTACACAAATCCATAGCTGGCCTGAGTCTGCAAGTTCTCTTGTAAGAGGTATTGCTATCTGCTGTCTGTGACACTGCTGCCCACACACAGGAAGGATGTCCACAATACAGGAATGGTAAAGGGACCACATCCTCATGATGTAGGGATTTAAATTAGTGGGTTGCCATGACAGCGGCAATTGGAAGTACTACACAGCATGCTGCATGCGGGTAGCAAGTGGAGGACACTGGTGCAGAGGCCATCACCTGATCATGTGCATCACCTACAAAAGCCATGCTGCACTCTATTCAAAGCAGCTCAATCTATTTACTGGAGAGAGAGAGTGTGCGTGAGTTAAAGTGAAAGCAAAGCAAACAATCAATCAAACTAAGAAAGAAAGCAGGCTAAAGGACAAGACACAGGAGAAAAAAACTCCTTACAAGAAAACTATCCAGAACAGACCTCATTCCCACAACAGGTAAGTGAAGTATATATGCATGTAGTTGACTGTACTACATGGTTCATAATAATGGGATAGATCATGTGGAATGATTTATATGTGCCATCAGGTGTTGTTGTTATCATGATGTTCAGCTGAACAACCGCTATGGACAATAGAGTCTGTCACTGTGGGTTGTGGGCCATACCTGTCAACTGTGCAGAGCAGTAGTGACTGATAAGATGTAAGCCATCATAGTGTGTGTTGTGTAATGGAAAGCATATATATATAAATATACACACACACACACACACACACACACACACACACACACACACACACACACACACACACACACACACACACGTATGTCTACAGATATACAGACACCTATATATATATATATATATATATAAAACACATATATACAACATAATATATCTCTACACATATGTATATATAAATATATATATATATATATATATATATATATATATATATATATATATATATATATATATATATATATATATGTAGAGGGAGGGTGGCCTAATGGATAAAGGTGTTTGCCTTAGAAACACAAGGTGCAGGGTTTGAGTCTCACAAGGGATAATTGGCTAGGCTTAAAATGGCTCGCAAGGGCAGTTAGCTTAGTACTAACCTATGAACCTATGAACCTATTTATATATACAAACACACACACATATGTATATAAATACATGTCATCTATATGTCCATCACAGTGCTGAATGCTATATGCGAGGGAACATCTCACATATCAATACACACATATATATACAGCTGTAAGTGTGTGCAACATGGACAGTTATGTCACAGGTGAACTCATTGTTGGGACCACATTGCCCTTGTCTGTGAAGGTGGGAATGGGAATTTGGGGATGGATAGCAGGTATATTTGCGACGGTGGGTTGGGTTAGTAGATAGAGAGGATAGCCCACAGGGATGGTATATGACACATGTGGTGGGTAAACACCCTGGGTGGTGGGAGTGGTCTGTGATTTGGACGCCCCATGAACCCCCATATGGAAACAATGGGAATAAGGCTTCCACTCATTGCTAGTCACAACAGCAGCTTCACGGCCCTGAAGGTGATTGGCTTGGAGGCTGAGCAGGAGGAGCATGTGGACCCTGTGATTGTGCACTGAGAGCCTCAAGGTGATGTAGCACATCCCACAAGTCTCTGTGGAGCTCCCTATGCAACAGACCCTGGACCTGACCTTGGGTGACAGGATTATGTCTGTGTGTGCCCCCAGTGGGGGTGGGAACACCATCCACTGAGGTGGTTCCCCCTGAAGGTAGTGCTGGAACAGTAGATGAGGAGGCCCCAGGGTGGGTCCCACATGTGATGTGGCCTGGTAACATGGCCAGATGAGGTGGGAGAGGTGGTTCTGTTAGCAACTGTTCCCTAAACATGCTATTGTGTCACTGTTATAGAACATATGTGGGTAGTAATAGTCCACACAATCCTGGATCATGTCCAACAGCATGCATAGATTTCTCCAATAACACATAACGACAGATGTGTAGTAATCACATAGCAAACAGACCACATGCATATATGGAACCATAGTGGCCCTTACAATGGCATGCAGGTGACATTGTCCATAAAAGGCCAGCAGTGTTAGTATCCCCACAGGGAATATGGCTACAAACACATAGCACAAAGCGTGGTACAATACGATATATGTCCCAATGATAGGTAAGCTGTAGCCATACCTACTGAGTTGTGTGAACAGTTTGTTGTCGCATATATGGCAGGAGGTAGACAGAGATGTGTATTAAGAACTATGGCAACCTTGCTGTATGAGTTGCTCAGAACTGTTTCCATCTTTATGTCTTTCAGGCAAGATGTCCCATGGCCAGTTACCGGTGTATTCAGCGGATGAAAATCAGGTCATTATGATCCACCTGGTACAGCAATAACAGGGCTTTTTGGCAGGACAGCCCATGAGCTGTAGGAGTGGACCACCCTGTGGAACAATCTAGTCCACAGGGTCAATGATGTTGGCCTGCATAACGGCAGTTATGAGCAGGTCTGGCATCATTGCAGTGACCTGCTTTGCAATGCCTGTCGGTGTGCTGCTGCAGTCTAGGGGGATCACCTCACAACAGGGCGGGTTATGCTATCCATCCCCCCGACACACGTTAAGGAGCTCCTCGCCTGCCTCATGGTACCTGCCCACCTGTACACGCAACAGCTGGTGGAGACTATAGTCGAGGTGGTTGCTACTCATACACCGGATGAGGAGCAAGCAGGTAAGGCCACAGGGCATATCAGTAGACTACTGCTGCATATGCATCCGCATCTGTACAGATAGATCATGCATATGTGAGATGTCATATATATATATATATATATATATATATATATATATATATATCCACATTACTACCCACAACTATTGACAATAATCTCAACTTTGAGACTCACATCAACAACACAATACAAATAGTTAATAAAAAAATTGGATCCCTTTACAGAATTAAACCCTTCCTCACACCCGAAGCAAGGACAACCTTAGCCAGATCTCACCTTATCTCTACTCTTCTATATGCTTCCCCCATATACACTAATCTCTCCAAAAACAACCTCAAGAAACTAACAATATCTTACCATAACATTGCTCGATTTGCAGCAGGATCCCCATTTAGAACTCACCACTGCCTCAACCTAAGAAAACTAGGTTGGCTTGAACTTCAGAACCAACTCATACTTCAACAGCTCTTAATAGCTCACAAGATACTATACCAACCAACTAAAACACCTATACTCTCTAACCTCATTTCACCATACAATAATCTGAAACATCTACACTCTTCCAATAAACTACTGATTAATTCAACCAAACCCAATAACTCTGCAGGTGACTGTCTCTTTTCCAATTCTGTTGGAAAAATGTGGAACAAATTACCCTTTGATATCTTAACTTTGTCTTCTCTCCCACGTTTTAAAAAACAGCTGAAAATTCATCTTAATAAACACTGGCTGTGCTCCTGCACCTACCCAGCTTAACTCTACTTCTACCTCTTTAACCTTTCTTTCCCTATAATTCCTGCAATTACCTTTGTCTATATCCTCGTAGCTCCCCCTTTATAAAATATTGTACACAGTCATATGTTTATTCTCTTTTGATAAAAAAAAAAAAAATATTTTAAAATCATTTGTTTATTATACTTATGTTTTTGCTCTGATTATGTTTATGTAATACATGTATTAACTAGTCCTGATGTAAAATCCTTGTATTTGTATTGTCAGTCTCTGTTTTTAGTATTTTATAACTCTTGGAGCTTTTTTCCCCGGGCCTCTACTAAAAATGGACACATATCCAGCTAGACTAGCCAGGTCAACAAATGTAAAATAAAATAAAATAAAAAATAAAAAAATATATATAGTCTGTTGCTGTTTACAAGTAATATGTAGATGTGCATAAGCTGTAGCATTGTGGACTTGTACTATTCATGTACTGTAATGCTGCACCCACCCTGTAGCAATGCCACAGCTGTGGCTACTGACATCACATCTCTCACACACTTATGTAGGTCCCTCTGGTATACCACCCAGGCAGAAGCTTGCAGCTGGTGACTGTGGTTTATGTTCATGCTTGCCAGTACACTGGTCATGTAATGGCTATGGTATATTCCATGCACACATCTAACACACCTACCCATAATGCATGCCATACATGTTCATGTATTGTTGCTGTTAACTACAGTAGGGACATGTGTGAAACATAACCTTTATACAGTGCTACAACAGCGTATATACCAGTATTACAATGACAACTGTTACAGATCTACTCTACGGCATATCATAATACTGTGGTCCACAACCCTTAACACCTGCACTGTGGTCTCAACATGAGCAATGAGTGTGTAATACAGAATTGTAGGTTAGGGCAGCAAATATGGGGAATACATACCTTCACAAACACTGGACCCATATGTGTGCACACACTCCAGATAAAATATAGTGGAGGCAGCTGTTGGGGTACTGACTGCATGCATTTGTCATGGAAATGCACCTTTCAGCAAGTACACATGACCAATGTTACACCACGTATTGGTCTGCTGTCCAAGAACTTTGGCCATCAAATGTGCACACTTACCTGCAATAGAGGCAGGCATGGCTTGCACACATTTTACATGACATGGCATGGGCCCCATACCCAACAGGTAGCACCCATGAGCTGGACATGTAGCCATACCTCACCATTGCATATGCAATTGCAAACAATGCATAGAGTCATGTATGTGGTAAGGATGTATGGGACAGGAATGATGTAGGAAATAAACAGATGGCCATCCAAGACAAATGATGTCACATGTAGCAAATCAGTCATGCTGGCTGCCCAGTAACATGCCACAACACTGAGGGTGTTGCAGGAATGTCCAGCAAGTATTGGCTGTGCAGTATCTGTATCATAAATTGCCTGGACTCTGCAGGCGTGTAGCCTGTGGGTTAGGGTAATCAGATGTGACAGTTGTACCACAGGAAACATCAGCCAGGACTCTCTACAGGTAATGTATGCATAATAGAAGAGGTTCTCAACAGTCATGCGTTGCAATGTGTACTGGTGTGCCATGACCACATTGGAAACCTACAGACAGTATCATGTAAGATACAGGTGCTGCACAACCAACGGCTCACCCCACCTCAGGCCCACCATCCCAATATGTACTGCATCGGTGCCAGTTTACATCTATATGTTTGCCAGTCGTTAGTTGGGACAAGGCTGTTACACATGGTGTTCAGTGTTTGGGGCACTGCAAACTGACACACATGTGTAGGCCATACTTGTCAAGCATCTGTAAAAAGGCTGAAGGAGGGGAGGGGGTATCATCATGATGTACCAGTTCACTGCAGCAGGGATCCTAAAGATGCTATGAATTGCTATATCTGCACACAGTCAGGTTCAGGAACTGTGGCAAATGTAACCCTGACTCCACGGCAATACTGACAGCAGTGTGTGAACTCCAAGGGATGTGCACATGAGTTGACCTTGCAATCATGCACAGTTGGGGGACATGTGTAAGGCAGACTGACCATATGCTGGCAAATGCAGATGGCCCATGCTAGTATACCCCTGCCAGGAATAGTGACTGCTGTAGTACACATAACAATTGGTGCACCAGACTATCATGATAAGGGTGTGCACACATATGCATCCACAAATTGTATGCATCGTGGTCAGCATATTACAACTAGCACATTTGTTCGACACTACATCTGAATGTACAGGACATATGTCACATATCAGGCTTATGTAATGTTAACATATGCGGTGATGTTGTCCCATGGCATATCAAGGAAGAGTGCATCATATCAATAAGGGTGTGTACACTCACCATAGCCATGGTAAAGTTGGACGGTTGTCAGTGTAATAGTATCGTATTGGTCATACATGCACCGCTGATGTTGAGATCTGTACATCAGACATCAGGCATTCACAAATGGCATCTGTCTACATATCATCCCAGGTATGTATCGGGCAAACATATAGGGGCTGTGAGCATTAGAGCAGAGATAACTGACACAGTAATACACGTTCAGCAATGGTTTGTACACCTGTGAGGTATGGAGCACAGTACACGGCAGGGTGCAGAACGGGTTCACAGCAATACTGTGTACATGGGTGCGGTGTTTACCAGGGAAAGAGGCATCATCAACTAACACAGCCCATGCATCACACAAATGTATGCTGTTGCTAGCATGGATTGACTATAGCTGCACTGCATGCTGTTGAGTACCATATGTTATGCATGTTGACAGATAGGTAATGGGAGATTTGTGTGTACTATCTTTTTGCAACCTCACCTGTAGGTGTGTGTGTGTGTGTGTGTGTGCATGTGTGTGTGGGGTTGTTTTGTCTGTAAGTGCAATCTGGTGGAGTAGAGGGGGGTTGATGCATGTAGGATGTGTGCGTACATGTGTGATTGTGGGGTTGTTCATACGTCAGTACTTCCCTTTGGAATCCTGCCATACATGGACATGGACTGACACATGAGACACCAGGAATACGTGTCTGATATGTAATCACAGGACAGCTGATAGTATAATAAGGTCTGTAGCATGGAACATGAATTGGGAGGGAAACTAGCCTCCAGGTTTACCCTTAAAATTGCAATCGGCACAAAGGTGAATGACTACCCATGAATGCAGCACTACAGATGCATTGGGAAATTAGTAGAAACCACCAGGGAGTGTATCCATATATTACTGTTGTCCACATGATAAGCTGATTGAGCAGCAGATCTGGCATATACTGAGCAATGGTTATGTATGACACTCCAGTCCATGACATTATGGAGTGAACGTAGTAGCCCCTAACATATGGGGGCCATGCTCACAATGTCTGGACAAACCCAGGGTGAACACTGGATGACAGCAGTGAGGTCTTGTAAAACCTACTCCACTCAAGTCAAGGAGGTAATGGAGTAACAGGTCCTGTGTTGTGATCACTTGTCTAGGCATTTAGAGGAATGATACGTTAATGAGTGGTACTAATGAATGTATGTTACCAAGTGTGATGCAGGATGGGGAACTTACGTGAACAAATGTGGGACTGTCTGTAAACTCAGGGACAGGTAGGTATTATGGTGGAATTTCAGTGTGTGTGTGTGTGTGTGTGTGTGTGTGTGTGTGTGTGTGTGTGTGTGTGTGTGTGTGTGTGTGTGTGTGTGTGTGTGTGTGTGTGTGTGCGCGTGTGTGTGTGTGTGGCGTGTTTTTTTTTGGGGGGGTGGGGGGGTTT
>NC_056733.1:322840725-322848225 GCF_019279795.1 Protopterus annectens
TGTTTTTGCACACATAAAAAGAACAGCTTTGATTTGGAAATACTGATTGCAAATTTTTTGTTTGTATAAACAGCCAGCATTTATTTGAAATACTTCTACCTACATTTGCATTCATTAATTTTGCTTTTATGTAACATATGTAGGTTATATTTGCTTCTTAACTCTGAATGCCCCTTGTTTTGATGGTAGCAACATTTGCTTAAAATACATATGCCCATTGTAATATGTAGCAATATCTAGAAGTTGCGTCTTTTTGTTTTTGATTGCTTATTAGTTCCTAAAAAACTTTTTTCATTTGCTTCACTGTTTGATCTTTAAATTTTTCTTTTGTTTAAACACTTACGCAGCACAGTGGTACAGTGTTTACATCAGCTAGGTATCCAATTTATTTCTGAGCTGGTGTCTAAATTCCTTCCCAGTATATACACAGTGGTTCTCTTGTTTTCTACTACATCCCAAAGACATTCTAATAAGTGAATACATAGTCCTACATCAAAATAGCCTTGTGTGTGTGTGTGTGTGTGTGTGTGTGTGTGTGTGTGTGTGTGTGTGTGTGTGTGTGTGTGTGTGTGTGTGTGTATGTGTGTGTTTTGTGATAGACTGCGACCGCATTTAGTTTTGTTTGTCTGCCTTATGCTGGTTGCTTGACAAGATAGGCTCTGGCTCACCTGAAGCCATGAGTCTGCTATTGCAGGCATCAGAAAGTGAATGAATGTTTGAGTTATTGCATATTATTATTATCATTAGGTTTGCTAGTAAATAAAATCCATAAAACTGTCCTTTATATTGACATTTGCAGTATTTTACCACAAGCAAATTTCATTATCAGTTTCCTTACTTTGGTTTTCTGTGGTGTTCTCCAAAATGATATCATCTCATTTATAATGGCTCTTGTCTGTGTCCCATACTTTAAGTATCTAAGTAATTTTATATTGCAAATTTTCTGAAATTCTTTTTTATTTTTTTTTAATGTGAAATTACTTTTATCACATTTTTATTCAGATTTTACTGGTACAACAAGAGCCATTCTAAAATCAAATAAGAATCCTTTCTTTGATAGTTAATATTGCCTTATAAAAACAAGTGTAATAAGGAAGAGATACTTTATTTTTGTGTACATAGCCCATGTATGTTCAATTACTACATTGTCGTTTTGATTCATGTTTGCCAAACGGATAAATCATGCTTACATTTTGGAAAATTCATGGGACATCATCCCTTTTCTATGAGGAGAACAGATTCTGACTTCCCTTATTCTGCAGTTGAATATGGTTTCTAGCTATCTGATTTCATCTTAAGAAAGTCTGGGTTGTGAACATAGGCTTCCAGATGACCATCTAAGCCTTTCCATAAAGACATAACCAGTTGTTGGGAACCGATTTAGGGAGACAACAGGCCAGCAGTGAAACACTTGGCATAGTGCATTATTACACTATAACTTCTATTTACCACTACATGATGAAGCTGCTGCTTTGGCTGTTGGCTTTGTGCGGTCACCTTAGAAGTAGATGCATTTTATAGTTTGGTATTGGGAATTGACACAGAGGCTATCTCATTCTTGACAGATCTACATGTGTTTTTGGCCTATCTGCAGAATGGTTGCTGCTAACTATATGTTGCCAGTGCCAGCATGGCTTTCTGATATGTAAAAAGTATTAGCTATGCGACTGATATTAGTTATTTTGAAAGGCATCACTATATTTCTGCATATGTGCTAATAAAGCCATCCATGCTATTTTATTTTTCCACCTGCTTGCATATCTTGCAAATATATGTGTCTTTTAAAACAAACAATTATTTCATCTGCAAGAGCTTCTTTAGAAGCCAGTCATGTGTGGAAAAATTCTATTTTGCAATGAACTATGTAATACTGCTTCAAGCATATGACAGAAGTATCCGTCCATCAGGATAGATTGTTTTAAAACAGTCTATTACTTACTTGAATGCTTGTAGAAGAATTGCTGTTCTTAACATCCACTTTCATAGAGGGAAAGTTCAAACCACTCCCCATAATATTTCTGTATAAAAAATGTGAATAATATTATTACCATCTCAATAACAATAGACTTCCTCACTGTTTACTGTCATTTTCCTGTACCTATCACTTTCTTCTTTCATCCTTATTTTTTTGTTTCTGATATTCTTTCACATTAAGCAGTTTCTTTTTGTTTTACAATGTCCATCTTTACTCCTTCTTGGTACAACATAGCAACAACTGTGTATAGTTTTGCACTGCATTTAATTCTTTTCAATCTGACTAGCAAACGCTCCACCCTCAGCTGTTAAAGCAGAGAGTTATAGATATGTACCATAAGACCTGTAGTATTTTGGCGCCTGGTGCTCCTTTATGTAGTCATACCTTTCGAGCACAGTTTGGACAATATAATTTCTGTTAGCCAGTGTTCATCAGTACACTTGGCATTGGCAAACTGGTAACCGGGTAAGGCTTATATAGTAAAGAACATTGCCATCAATATGATTTTATTGCTGTAAATTCAACAGTTCTATGAATTTTTGACCTTAAGACACCAGTGGTAGATGAGATTTTTTCAGAGGCTGGATTATAACCTATGGTGTTGGATAGGGACACTGTCTCCTTATGTTGAGCACCAGGCTTGGCTTAGTGTGGACAGATTTATAATGGTGCATTCCACCCATCACTTTTAATCCTACATCACCATGCTTCAGTACCTATGGCCAGGATATTTAAGTATAAATCCTGCTTGCTGCTTAGATTTGCAAAAAAAGAATAAAGGCCAATTGTATGCAGCTCTAAAGTGTTCTAAATTTAATCCATAAATCATGGACCTTCATGAAATTAATGTCTCTCATGAAAACAGAATGTAAAAAAATAGGCTTAAGTTAACTCTGCAAGTACTGGTATTCCCTGGCTAGTCTGACCAATCATAAAACAATGTGATCTTGGAATGTTTATATTATGGAGATAAAATAGATCCTGATTTTGTCAACCTCTCATTTTTAGAAGGGTTATCATATCTTCAGGAAGGTTGACTTGAGAACAGAAATCCCATCACTGGGATAAACGTCAAGTTGCTTTTCAAGTAAAGTGTTTACAAAATGGAAGAAATAAGAGTTTTGTACTCCCAGTAGCAAAGAGTCACAGTGGTGACATGTCTATGAAGTGCTCAAATGGAAACACTATTCATTGTAGATAAATACAGATGTAATAGACTCTGAAGGCATACTGTTTTATATTTGGTGACTGCAATATAACATGGACTGAATAACCCTAAGCTGTTAATTCAGTCCTGGAGGTAAGCACAGTGAACTAGTTAATTTTACATATTGGTATAATCAGCCTAGCACACATAATTTCCGTAATCAGAATCATAGTGAGAAGCAGACACTAATGTCTAACAAGGGCTGGAATCACATTGTAAAAAAAAGATGATTCAAGGATATGTAATTGCAGCATATTTTTGTTCAATCACTGCTTCTTTCCCTTTTCTCTTCTTCTTAGTCTGAGAGAAGGCAGAAGAGCATGCCTATTTTTTTTTCTGCAGTCACATTTGGATAGCTTAGACCTCTAGCCCCTAATTTAGTAGCTTTGAATTATCCTTTATGCTTTGTGAGACAGATAAATGATGTATCTCTGGGTTCCATTGTTATACATTTTTCACTAATTTTAACAGTTTAACCCACTAGGCAATATTGCATTTTTACATGGCATGACCCAGAAATTCTGTTTAGTTAAAATTACTCAGTGTCACACACTGACATTGAAGAAATCAAACCCAGTACTGCATGATGAAACTTGTTAGCAGCTAAAGTGCCAGATTATGGTGGTAGCTTATGTACTAGACTGCTCCCCTCAAGAAGTTATCTGAAATGTAGAGGGTAAGTTTTAGATGACTTACTATCTGAAAGACTAAATAAATCTAAAAGATATGTAGTTTTGTTGGCTGTAAAATGTAGTGTGTTGCCATTTTAGGCTCCTTCACTAGCTATTATTGTTTTCTGAATTACTTTAGAAAGGAAATCAATGAACTGAAATAAAGCTTCCTTCAAGCACAGCAAAAATATACCCTTGGCAAACTTAGACACATTGAGAAGGTAATAAATCATCTTGAGTCAGTGTCTGATTCTTCTCCGTTCCGTTCGGTATGAGAATGAAATAGATGTGACTTTCACTTAGGATGCTGCTTAGAGAAAAGCGTATGACTCCTTGAGTCCCTGTAGTGGATTGAAAGTGTCCATGCCTAGCATAGGTACTAATTCTGCTGAATGGATGTTTACTGCATGCAATGTTCTGATAACCTGCTTCATGTTATTAAGAGATTTGGCTTAAAATATACTCTAAGCACCCTGTTTACATGCACAAGTATAGGCATTCTAAACCATTCAGTAGTCATTGGTTCTGTAATGCTATATATTTCTGCTGACTTTGCATATTTGCACCTTATGATCCTGTGAGTGATCTGTGTAGTCTTGTCAGGCAGGGTTAAGTCATTTTCGTAAATGCCAGTACCAGAAATTTTATATCCTTAACTCCCGTGTTACTTCTGCTTGTATCAGGATCTTCTACTCTTTTGTTTGGTTATCAGCTTTTGGTTCTGCTTCTACCTTTACCTCTCATGCTGTGTAATTTATGGTTCATTTTCTACTTCAGGACTGTTCTTTAGTTGTTTCATCCGTCACTGAAGAGCATATATGTTACTGTTGCATTGCAACTATATTCCCTTTTTTTTTTCTGTCAGTTCTCCCATACCACTATCAGTTCATTTCTTCTTCTTCTTCTTCTTCTTTTAAAACTTTCTTAATCTTTTGTTACTTTTAGAACATTTTATGCAGTGACTTTCTGATTTGAAACTTAGGCACTGATGGTTATTTCAATTCATTTTTTTTTTCCCATGAGCCTTTGCATTGGTGTTATTCACGGTATTATGTTGTGCTTCAGCATCATTAATTTATTTATTGCATTTGTTTACCAGGATAAACCAACTAGATAAAAAGCTGTCCATTTTCAGCAGAGGCCCAGGAAGAAGAGTTGCAGAAAAATTTCAATATTACATAAAAAATATAGTAAACAAAGGTATGCACATTATCAATATATATACACAATTTAAACAATGCATCATCAATTAATAGTAGCATCATGTAATGAGCTATGAAAGTTTTTCTGTGGAGACAAACTCCAGAAAAGCATTACATAAAGAACATAGTAAACAGAGGTATACAAGTCATCAACATATATATATATATATATATATATATATATATATATATATATATATATATATAAAATCAACAAATGTACAGCAGTTAAACAGAGTATCATTAATTAATAGCAGTACTGTGTAAATTGCTATGAAACATATTTGGAAATAAACTTGGCAGAAAGAGAGAAAAGGAGGAAAATGAAGGCTGTGCATTAAGAGGTGAAAAAGAATGTTCTAGAATAAGTAGAAGGAAGAAGAAGGAGAGGTAGAAGACAAGGGGAAATTGTGAACCAAAAACTAAGGGCATAGTGCTTGCAAAGTATGGGAGAAAGTAAGGGCAGGAAATCTATCATTCAGAAATTCTGCATGTAAAGAGCCAGGTATTGTTTAGGTGTTCTCTTGTTTGTGCCTTAAAAGATGGTGTTCACTGTGTTTAGAGTGAGAGGAATGGAGTTCCAAATTTTGGCCAGGAAAGAGGATAACAAAAGTTGCCAGCGGAGATGTTAGCTTTTGAAACAGTTAATAACATTTTGTCAGTGGATCTCAGCTGTCTCCTTGGGTTATAGAGTTAAAGAATATATTTTAATCTAGGGTATTTGTCTGGATAACAGATGAGTTTATGGGAAGTGACTAGTTGGGAAAGTGCCTTAGCTCTAATTACTGAAGTTTATTTTTAACAGCAGACAGAGATGTATACTGTAATGATGATTAGTGGCAAATTTTATCAACTTATTAAAGTTCTATTCTATGAGTGAAAGTTGTATGGACTGTAGGTCAATAAAGATGAAAGCAGCTTATAATAGCCTAGAGATGAGAACAAATGGAGTGATACTTCTGATATTATCTGTGAGGTTTTGTTTGAATCTATAGATTGTTTTTGGTCAGTGTTTTTTACTGCTTGTATTATACGATGATCAAAATTTATGCTTTCATCAGTAGTGGCTCCTAGAAGATTATTTTGATTTACTAGTTCTATGTTGGTGTTGCTAGAAGAAGTGGCTTTGAAATTATTTTTGTCATTGGTTAATTGCCTTGGGATAAATTAGATCAGTTTTGTTTTTAGGGTTAAGGAGCAGCTGTACATAGATTCATACTAGGCTGACTGTCACAAAGGGCTATTATAAGCATAGCCAATAATCCAAGGTTAACATCACACATTGTACTTTCTGCCTATGAGGTGAAGACCTTAAACATTATTCTAAACCCACCCCATTAGAAAGACAAGCCTTTATGGTAGAAAAACACTTTTGATTGAGTTGTTTTAACTTATATATGCCTTTAGCAGAACAGATGATTGTTGAATCATCTACATACTATATGATATTGGCTTGTTTAGAAGTTAGGTAGAGATCATTAATGAATATACTGAACAACAGGGGACCTAAAATGGATCCTTCAGGCATATCCACTGTAATGAGAAGGAAAGAGGTGATGTCATTTTGCCATCTTACAGCATGTTGCTTCTTAGAGAGGAAGTTGGAGAGCCAAGATACTGAAGTTTCATGTAGATCTAGGCAAGCTAGTTTTTGATATAATTTCTGGCGAGATACCATGTTCAAAAGCTTTGAATAAATAAAGAACAAGTGCTGAGACTAAGTTCTCAGAGTTTCATTACTGGTTAACAAATAAAAAAAACAAAGGAGAGATGCACATGCACTATGAAAAGGGCAGAGACTGTGTTGTGTTGGAGAAACGAGGCAGTGGTCAGTGAGAAAGCTAAGGAGTTGATACTTGATCCATTTCACCAGAATGTTTGAAAGTAGATACAGTATGGCTCTAGACCTGAAGTCTGAGTGCTGCTTTCAGTTTCCACCATTATGGGGAGGAAGAAGGTAACACAGTTTCCATAGGTCGGGACATAGTTTTCCGTGATAAAGTGGTAGATTAGGATAGAGATAGGAAAAGCTAGGGGATCTGCAGTAATTTTTAAGTAGTCACATGGTATACTCTCAGGTGCAAGGGTGGTAAGTATTAAGGGTAATAACATATATATATATATATATATATATATATATATATATATATATATATATATTTTTTTTTTTTTACTGTAGAAATTCAGACTGGATTGAGTACAAGTGTTCTGAGGGCTAACAAGGGAGGAGAGAAAAGTGTTTCTGCCTGTGCAAAGGGTGTAATTAGAGAGGTTATTGCTTGGATGAAGTGGGTATTGAATTAATTGACTATACTGCCAGTCTAGTTAGATAACATAGACGTAGGTTATGTTGGTGTACCATATTTTAAAAGCTGGTTGATAGTAGTCCAAAAACCTTTGTGAGTTATTATAATTTGCTATAATGATTATAATAACAATTTAAAG
>NC_056733.1:322853225-322918225 GCF_019279795.1 Protopterus annectens
ATATGGTGAGGTGATACCACATTCAATTCAATGGTAGCTCAAATGCCATGCCACATAACATCACATCATAATCACTAAAGTTGGAACAAAGGAAGTGTACATCTGTAGCAATACTGTGTAGTCTCATTGCAAGCTTAACTATAATTATTAAACTCTGAACCACAAGAAAATTCAGCTTAGTTCCAAAGTATTTCTAGCACTTCTTATAAAAAAAACAAGTTTTCATCTCAGCACATAAAAACACTTCTGAGGGAAGCTTATGACAAGCAGCTGCATTTATAAAGGTATGTCTCCTAACTTTGCGAACTAGTCTGGAAATTGGAAAGTGTGAGAGTGTTCACTTTCCTGCAAACTTTCAATGACTTAGTCACAGCTATTTTACCAAGAGTTTATGCTAGTATCCAACGACACTAAATTTATACTTTTCAACCTCTAAGCATTAAAAGTCATAACACTGGCCTTTAAAAAAAAGGGGCACTTTTATTTAGTCGGCCCTATTTAGTCAATAGTAGTGTGTCATTGTACATGATTTAAAGTAAAAGTTCTGGGTTTATCAAGATAATCAGTAAACCTAGGTGAAACAAGGCTAAATCTGGGTGCAATCATTATAAGTCATAGTTGAGAAGTATGACTGAACTGTTCTTCATAGAAGTTTGCAACATCTTTTTTAATCCAAATTCTTTGAAATTAAGAAATGTGCAGGGGTGAGGATGACACCAGAGCATATAATACATGACAACATGCTTTTTTCGAAAAAGGTGCTTAATAAATGCCATAATCCTATTCAACAGGCAATAGGGCAAGAGGAGGAGGTTTGAAAATTGGACATCATATACATAATCAGTGAAGAAGACATTCAGGAAAGCAATATAGGTAGCCAGAGTCAGCCATGATATTTAATTACAAACTTTGGACAGTACATTAAGTAAGCAACAATCAGAAGTTTCTCAGCAAAGAGCAATTGTTGCATCTTATTCTGGTTACTTGCAAGACCTACAGATTCAATCTGCACTACTAGAAAACTGGATGATTTGAAAATTCATGCCCAGAGAAAAAAAAATTAAGGCTTATTCAATTACCTGAAAATGTCAAATGGAATAATCCAGTTGCCTTTTTTTGATCCCTAATGTGTAGTTGAAAGGCCACATAAAATAAATAGCAGAAACAAAGCCTATAATCTCCCCGGTCTTCTAATATTTTACTGTTTGGAATATAATTACAGAGGGGATATTTTAAGGAGAGCACAGGAAAAATGAATAACATTTAAAATGGCTTAAACTTCTTTGAGACTCTGAAAACAAATCTGGTTCTTAGTCCACACTTAGAAATGGATCTGAAGCCAATGAAATATTAGAATCCTCCTTTGTGGGTTTATATGTCACAACAGGTGACCTCAACGAGATGGATCAAATGTGGCAGGGTTTCACAAAGAGCGACTGTGCATTGCTAGGAAATCCAACGCAGACAGTGTTCCCTGAACAGTTGAATTTTATTTGATATCCAGTTGTCATACTGAGCTGTTTTTCTCATTGTCATGCTCTCTGCACATTTTCACTCTTGTTTCCTTCATGTGGTAGAGAAGGGATAGTAGGAGGGACTTTGTGATTACCAGTCCCAATACATGTATTAACCGAATGTGGTATGGGGTGACAAAGTAACTTTGCTGAGCTCATGGCTGCGGAACAACACTGATATATCGATTATTTTTTTGTTGATTTTGATACAGACAAGAATACAGTATGTTTACCCTAACAGTGCTTTTTTGCTTTCTTATTTCACATATGATGGAGAAGACACAATCTAATTCTGGGGTCTGGACTTTGGTCCAATGTCAGAAACAAGGTATGGGCATGGTGTGTGCCCTCTACATTTTATATATATATAAATATATGTGTGTGCGTGTATATATACCCTTTATATATATATATATATATATATATATATATATATATATATATATATACATACCCTTTGTTAATGATCCAGCTTATTCAAAGTTAAAACAGTTTACATATATATATATATATATATATATATATATATATATATGTGTGTGTGTGTGTGTGCGTGTGTGTGTGTGTGTGTGTGTGTGTGTGTGTGTGTGTGTGTGTGTGTGTGTGTGTGTGTGTGTGTGTACCCTTTGTAATGATCCAGCTCATTCAACGTTAACAAGTTTACATATATAAGTGCATTTTCACAGTATACATGAGCAATCAGGTACTTATAGTGGGTGGGGACTACAATTCAGTATTATACTCAATTATGGATAGAATACCAGCAGGGAGGAATAAACTACCTAAATGTAGAAAAGGTTCTCCCTGGAATTATTGCAACTAGTAGGTGTGTGGAGAGTACTACACCCTAAAGAGTTTGAGTATACATTCACAGCTTGTGGGGCTGCATGTCTGATCAACTTCTGGTTAATCAATAAGAAATCTATGCTTGTATTGTACTCTACTAAAATTAAAGTAGGACACTCATTTGGCCACTCTATGACCACTCTAAAGCTCTGGAGTAGGGATGAGGACAATTCTCTTAGATAGCAGACTTTCAATCCCTTTCTGCGGAAAACCAGAGAAAATTTACTTTATCTAGCAGTCCAGCTTGGCCCACTAAGGAATAGAATTCAAGGAGAAAAGGAGCATGTTATAGAAAAATGGCTAGAGTTTAAAATAAAATGTAGATTAGCTTCCTGGGAGCTAAAACATTGTATTATGACAGATGAAGAATCTAAGTTAATTGGTTTGCAGGGAAAAAAGAACAGCTGGAAAGTGAGTACCAAAGATGGAGGTGCTTTGAGAAAGAGTTATGGAGGGAGCTAAAGGAAACTAAATTATAATATTGGCAGCTACAGTATGGGCACATGTTGGATAGAAAGAAATAATTAAATCATTTCACTGGGCAAAAGGAATAATTTCCCCCAAGTTTCTAGCCCTCAATGCAGAGAAAGAGCTCATGAAATATATATCCCAGCACTAGGCAGTAAGGAGGGTTCTATGACTTCTAGTCCAAGAGCAATGGTAGAGATTCTGAGGGATACATTTAAACAAAGTGATGGAACCCAAGAAGAGATACATAGAAAGGGAAAATTGAAGGCCTATGTTGGCTTCAGTTTCCCAAGGTATCCCAAAATTTGAAGAACTTGTTAGAAAGCCCTATTACTGCATTTGAGAATTCAAAAAACATCTCTGTCCTTTCCTGTTGGGAGTATATCAAAAGGATTTCTGGCAAGGGAGATTTCTGGAAGACACGTTAAAAGCTAAAAATATCATAATTGCTCAGCCTCACAAAGATCAACACAAAGCCGAGAATTACTCTCCTATAGAATGATGTTAACATTTTTGCTAGCATATTAGCAGGAAGACTGGGTAAAGTCCTCCATTTGATTATAGAGAAAAAACATCTAATATTTATGAAAGTGAGACAAGGGGGTCCTGATGCCATAAGTTTCTGGTCCAATGTCTGGGAATAGTGCAGACAACCGAGTCTTCAACTCTAAGTTCTAATTATTGACTTTCAAAAAGCCTTTGATTCAATCAAATGGTCCCTCCTTTTGGAAAGTAATGGAATTGTGCAGATTTCCTAATTGTTTTATTCAGAAATGTAAAATGTTTTACACCCATCTAACAGTGCAGGTGTGTGGGAATGGTGTATGCTCTAGGGTCATTTGGATAAGAAGGGGTACTCGCCAAGGATGCTTTTACTTTTTCTGCTTACTGCATCAATGATATATGCTTTTCTACAAGGACAATATGGAAAGTATAGAATTAAGTGTCAGGGTATGGCAATTCAGTTTACCACATAGTTTGCTAATAACTGAGCAATATGGCTTCGTAACCCTCTAGATCAGACTAGGAGGCACTGGTTGGTCTCAACAAGACGGAAGGCTATACAGGGTAAAAAGTTAACATTTACAAGATTAGTCTAGTCATGCTCAAATTAAAAGAGGGTGAGAGAATTGTAGAGGAGTGGGAGATTAGATGCTCCATGTTCCACAAGTTTGGTACCTTGGTATTCTAATGTGTTCTCATATGTCAAAGATGGTGGTTATAAACTGTCAACCAGTATGAAAGGAGATTGGTGAGAAAGTATAAGGACAGAACAAAAGTGATACTCCATCTTCTAGATCCAAATGGTGAAAGTGTAGATGTTCTCCAAAGTCCCGTTCATATTGTGACATTTTCCACAGAGTAACTTTTCCCCCTTATTATAAGGATACAGAAAAGCATATTGGATTTTATATGAGAATAAAAGTGCCCCAGAGTTAGTAGACACAACTATTTCTTACCTCAAGATATACCTGAAACTGTCTTAACTCCAGCTATCACACAAGACCAAGTCCTAAAAATGCTATAAAAATCTAAAAATACTAAATTGTTGGGTCCTCACAATATCCCTGTATGCATCTTAAATAGCACAAAGTTTAAATTAGCCACACCCCTAACAACACTTCAGTCTCAGCCTCCATACAAGTTTTGTACTAAGCGAATGGAGAACAACTACAGTCATTATTTTTCTTAAGGGAGGACATTTCAAAGACCCAGACAATTGCAGATTCATAAGTCTGACCAGCCTCGTATGCAAAGCCATGGAAAGACTTAACATGGAATTAATCAATCAGGGCATATGGGAACCTCCAAACACTAGACCCATCTCAGTTTGGATTCATCAAGGGCAGGTTATGCTTACTAAACCTGGTGGAATTTTTTAAAAGGTCACCAAACAATGGATGATGGCAAAACAGTACAAACTACATATCTTGACCTGGCCACAGTTTTTGACACAATTTTCCATTCAGATATAGTAGAAAAGCTAAATAAACTAGGAATAACCCCCTATGTAACTCACTAGACTACCAACTGCCTCACAGATAGGACACAAATAATCAAAATATGAGAATTACCTCCAGAAAGAGACTAGTCACCAGTTAAATGTCCCAGGGTCTTGTGCTAGGACTTTTCCTGTTTGGCATCTACTTTTCTGAAGTAAAAGCCAGTACCAAAGGGCTCAGGCTTACTAACTTTGCAAATGACTGTTAGCTAGGAACAGTCAATGAATCTCCAAATGACTTGGCCATCTTCCAGGAAGGTTTGTCTCAAATAAATGACTGGGGGGCCAGAACTGTGGTCTGAAACTAAATGCCAAAAAATGGATTACTGTATTCTTTGGGAAGTCACATAACCCAGTGAACTATCACATTGACAATATGCACCTAAGAGTTGCCCCACTTATTACAAATTTGGGAAGTTATGTAGACAGTGACTTAACTTTGACAAACTTGAGTCTATTTTTGCAAGAAAGTCCTTCTATATTACACAGCTTATAAGTAAACTGGCTGTGTTTAGATCTAGGAATGTCATTGTCCCTCTTTACTCAGCTGCCATTAGGCTATTCATTGAATATAATGCCCCCCTTTGCATGTATTTGTCCAGACCTGCTCAGACACATGTAACAGCTCGAACACTCACAGAGATACCTTACTAAAGGAATACAAGGCCTAAACAACTTGACATGCATGAACTGACTCAAAGCCTTGTCATTATTCTTGGTATCCTACAGATTGCTAACAGGTGACCTGTGTCTGACATACAAGGCTTCCTCTGATCCATTAATGATGGATTTACTGGACATCAGCAAGTCAAATGGCATCAGATTGGTCTAAAGATCTAAATCTCTTCTGCAACATTAACAGAATAGTTTGGACAGGCAGAGGATATCGCTGCTATGGAAAATACTCTCCATCCACATAAAACAAATTTCATCCTTGTCCATTTTTAAGTGCAGCTTAGGTCTGTGGAAGGAAAATTTACCCCAAGGCTGCTCCCTGTGCTACTAATGGACAAGTGCAGCTCCTACACGGTTTATCCCATGCATGGGTCCCTTCAGATGATCTACTGTTTTATCCCAGTTACTCTTATTAGGGGTAATATATGGGTCTATATTAAAAGCCCAAAATGACAAAAGCTGGAGTCTATGTACATCGACACATAAAGGTTGATGTTCATAAACAGCGAAACAGGAAAACAGCGAAAATAGAAATGCCGAACGTGTTTCCTGGTCAGCAGAGCGATGGTGGGAATAAGGAAAAATATCCTTTTCTCCACTGTAGTGCGGTCTCAGAGTTGGTATATTAAGGTAGGGGGTGTGGGGAGCAAAGCTCCCGCACATGGGGGGTGCAGGTGGGCTTGCCCCCTGCAAAAGTATGTTAATTTAATTCTTTAGTGTTATTTTTTACTTACCCATGTGGCTCATTCTGATGACGGAACTCATTCGGCGTTTCAATTTTTGCTGTTTTCATGATTCGCTGTTTATGTACATCGACCTTTATGTGTCGATGTACATAGACTCCAGCTTTTGTTGTTTCGGGCTTTTAATATAGACCCGTAATATATCGTGACCATGGGATGGTTAAGGTTAATTTATAACCAAATGGGGCAGGCTATTTCAAGCACAAAAACGGAAACTATCTGGGCTTAAACTGGCCTATTTTTTTTTTTTTTTTTTACAGTACAGTCATTATTTTGAAAATTGTTTTACTTTATCAATGAAAGGAGATGGAACAACTTGGACTTGATGATTAATAACTAGCTGTATATTGCCATACAGATTAAAGAAATGTGTCATGTTGCCATTACAGTTTGTCCTTAATTCTGTACAGGGCTATTATCCTGCACAAACTTCAAAAGTTAGTAAAGATTGGTTTAAAAAAAAGTAAAAAAAGTGAATTCTGACTACCGATATATCTATAAATGAGGTTTGGAACAGACCATTTTGTCCAGAGACATCTTCAATGTGGGGGGCTAGTTAGAGTAGCAGGATTTGAGAGGATAGGGTTAAATAGGAATGGATGAGGTTTGGGAGGAAGTTAGGTAGGGTTGGGGGGGGTCCTTACTAGATGTTAGGCAAGTGTAACTAGAATAGGAGTCACATTTTGGCGTGAACTTGCTAAAGTCAGTTCATGTCCAAGACGACCTGTAAGTATTCCAAGTGAGCAGGTTGGCCTAGGGTTACTGGTGGATGGTGGATTGGTCGGGGGCAGGTGGCTGGAAAAGGTAATAGTTTTTTTTTTCTCCCCCCTACTCTTGCTGTGGTTGGATATAGGAAAAGAGCATTTGGGACATTCAAGATGGTGGTATGCATATCACTGAGCTGGCATTTGCCTGGTCATTTCTTTTATTTTATTAGGAGGTATTGCTAGACTTTAGAGAACAGAGATTCATTACAGTATTACTGTTATGGGGATTACCAAGTAGTGGATTATCTTTTAAGCCCCCCCAAAGAAAGAGAAAGAGGGGGAAAGAAAGGAAATGTGTATATATATATATATATATATATATATATATATATATATATATATATATATATATATATATATATATATGTGTGTGTGTGTGTGTGTGTGTGTGTGTGTGTGTATAATAGAGGGGAGAGGCAGGGGTTGTTGCGTGTGGTCCATCATGTCTTTGCCACAGCAACCCAGTGACAAAGCAGTTGTCTACATCAAAATTCTCTCCAGGAATGAGAGGTTTTATGTTGTCTGTGTGTGGTTCTTTGTCTTAAAGCAGTTTAATTTTGTAAGCAAGAATCTGCCATATATCACATGCAATGAAAGGAATTAAAGGTCCTTTTAGGATAATAGAACTAATAGTATAAGTTCCCCTCTTTATTTCATCAAGGTATGATGTAATAGTATTGGTGGCATCAACAGAGTGGGTTCAGTGGTGCAGTGGTCAAAGCAGATGCTTAGTTTACTCTCCTACTTCTGGTATGCGTTGTTTTCACTCAGCACCATGGCCGGGTTGAAGTGCTACCCTCAGTTGAAGCTGCAAGTGACTTTTGAGGGTTTCTGAGTAAGGGAAAGAAATGGTCGCCATTGTGCATGCTTGGTGCGGCATTGTTAGTGGTTCTGGAGCGTATGTTTTCTCACAGTGCTGTGGCTGTTTTCCTCTGTTCTCTTCAGCTCGGGCTGCGGAGGTGCTTTTTGCGGGCTTCATGTGGGTACAACATTCAGTCATTTTTCTATGCAGCACTAATGCCACTGTGCAGAGCAGTTGTTGACTTCCTTTTATTACACTCACATACTAATTAGAAAAAGTACAGGACTAAATTTAGCAACACTACCTTATAAATATTGTGATAAGTATATAATCCACTTGCCTAAGTGGATCTGCATGAAGCCAAGAAAATCTGCTTTATTAACATTTGGGTTGAATCTCAAAAGGTTTTGCAGTAATTATCTAGAATTAGAGTAAAATCAGTCAGCCTTTCACGCATTTAACTATGAGTTATGAGATGACCTAAAACAAGAACATGATTCTGTACATTGCTTACTTTCATTTAGCATAGCTGTGTTGTATTACTAGTTGTCACAATGCATGTGTGGTGTTTATTGACTGTAGTTTCTTGTGGAATGGGAGAAGAGTTGGAAATATGCACTGTTTGGTTGCACATGTACTAATCAAACAACGTGGGTGAGCATTTGTGTCCTGGGACATGGAGGTTCCATGCAGTTTTGGCTTAACACATTCTACACCATATTTTCTGCAACATACTTTAACTTTTGTTAGTTTTAAAGAGTGGAAGCTGTGTACAGTGGTTTAGTAATAAGTATGTTTTCTCGCAGCTCTCAGCTGAACAGATTTTTGTTCCATACTTGGGAAATAGGAAATTGAACATGGCAACCAGGAAGCTTGTTGTACTTTTTCATTGAGGGAGTTTAGTTTCTGTTTATTGACCGGAGTTGTCGGATAGCAACTTGTCTTGTATTATGTGTACATTTACATACTTGGTTCAGGCTAGTATAGCTGTTAGTGGCTCTGGGGTTTTCGTCTTACTTGTCAGGGTCTTGCAAATCCAGTATACTACCATTTATGCTGTCCTTCATCTACCGATCATTTACTCTGGTGGTTAAATAATTTTATATATATATATATATATATATATATATATATATATATATATATATATATAGCTATATAAAAATTTGGGACAGCAGCTAGTGAGTCAGTAGGGGGACATGAAACACTCACGAGTATTGTTGTTTGCTGGGCATGCACAGTGGCAGCATACAACATCTTTGAGTTAGTGGAGCTTTCCATTTGGCAACTCGGATTGTGAACAGGTAAGCAGTATTACTTGCTTAAATCTGGTTCTGGTCAGTCTTATTTTGCATATGTTTACAGAATGTACAGATCTGTGCCTCATGTTTGGTCCATTTTTCATAGAATTGTGGTTTTCTAGCAACTCTAGCAACTGATATTCAGATTTCATACCCGTCATGCGACTGCAAATCCTATATTTGAACTCGCTTTTGCTACTTTAGATAGCATTTGTGCTGGAAGTTTACTTGAAAGCAGTTATCCTTACAGCGGTGCTCATAGTCACTGAGGCCAGAATCATTGAACTTCTGACTTCTGCCAATCCCCGCTTCTTGGAAGAGGTATAACCCTGCAAATATATTTTCACGGGCTTTAGCTCATGATGTAATGCCATAGTCGGTGAATGCCTTGTGGGGATTAGGGTAATTTTAAATTAAGGGTATAATTTTAATAAAGTTGAACACTATCACAAAACTGAGCATTAAACACATTAGCACAGTAGTGAATAGTCAAGCTGCAGATTTACTGTGTGATATTTTTGGTTAACACTATTTGACATCACTCGCTTAGGGTGGTGAGCTGTCATAAGTTATCTCCGGGATCCATCGTTCACATTTAGTTACTGCCTGTGTTTTTTTGGGCAGTTAATTCATTGTCTGTCTTTCTTGAGGTTATAGGCAGGGCTGCTTTTTATTTGTTATCATTCCAGCAAACAGGGGCAAGGTCTTAAGCACTGCATTTTGATTAACAAATTCAGGTGTTCATCTATTCTGACCACTGATACACATACCTCTCAAATCCTACAATTCTTAGACAAAGCCAAACATAACAGAAGCACAATGGTCCAACATCAGGGACAGATTTTAAATATTGATATCTTAGAAAATTAGCAGGAATAAGAGACTACATTACTGGGGGAATAGTTTAATTGGAAACATGAATGTGCTTACTGGAGTAAGCATTTGCAGAAGTCACAGCTATGGTAAAGTGACTCAGTTAGGGGTATGAAATAAAAAGCCCTACTTCTTACTTCTTGTGAAGAAGGCTGGCACAACTCTAATCAGCTGACTCTTGTGCATTTGTGGCATGCCTTATCTGTACACTTGCATTTATTTAGGGACACAGGTGGAATCCCAGGGGTGTATTTTCTTACTGGCTGTCTAGGTTTGGGGAGCAATATCCCTATTTGGGCTTTGTCACTCCCTCTCCCATTTTTATGGCTTTGCCCAGATTTTGCACCCAGAGGTCTGTAGCCATCCATTGATGAACATGGTTGTATTTTCTACTAATTCTGTCATTTGTGTTGTCAACTGGGAGGTATAGTGTCAGAGCAATTTATGCCTGGTCCATATTGTTTGCATAACCGAGCATACATTTGTTGAGCAGAGTATGCTCTGGTCAGGTCTTAACTTCATCATTAAGACATTTTGGCTATGTGTGTGCTAAGAATTTACAGTTTTCTTTCATTTGCAGGAGGAGCATTGTGGATGGGGCATTGGTCGGTGACCTGAAGGAGGTGGGTTTGAATGTAGATGGAGGCTGTCCCAGTGTCGATGTCCTGTTGGTTAGAGCGGTGCACTGCAGGAAGTGTTTTTTGAAGGTGATGTATTCCGCTGTGTTGGTGTTCTTCTCTGGAGTGTTCCTGTTGCAGGAGTAGGCACTGTGAGGTTTTCTTTGTGCTCATAAAGGTATGTCAGTGTTCGTTCAGATAGGAAGTAGTGAGGGCACGTGAGGAGAAGGCATGGGGGCAGGCTGAAGCTGGGTGAGAGTTGTTTATGGGGAGGAGTACGGGTTACCACAGGTGGGTAGAGTCAATTTCCAGGTATGTATGACTTTTAGAGGCAGGGTGAGTTTTGTGGGGCATGGTAGGTATACAGGTAAGTTGGGGATGTTGCAGGAACCAGGGCTTCGTAGTTAAGCAGAAGTGGGAAGCTTTAAGCAAGGCATGTTCTTAAGGTAAGCTTATGACAGTGCATTGATAGTTTGGTTTAACTGGTGTTGCAGGGTCCTGGAGCTCCCTTTATATGGATGGCTTATTGTAGGGCATTGCCATAGTGATTAAATTTATGTTGAAGTTGCCCTAGGTAGGAGTTGGTGAGAAAGATTGGGTATTTGTCCACTTTGGGATCAAGGTTGGGCAGTTCAGTCGGTCAATGAGGTGTTAGCCGAGAGTAGTATAGTTACACAGGTGATAATGGTACACAGACTTAATCCGGGTTAGGGGTTTCATTAGCATGTACAGTCAGGGTAGGTTTAATCAGGTGAAGATTAACTGATAGTGGCCATTACCCAAACAACAAAAGATAAACCAAAAAAAAGCACTATTGTTGCGAGTCCCCAAACCACAGTTTATTAACACAAAAATTCACAGAAATTAAGCGCTTTTGTCAATCCAATTGACTTCATCAGAATAAACTCAAAAAACAAATGTGAAGTATTTATATACTGTAAACTTGTCCATAATTGGTTAATCATACCCCAATAATAAAACATTTTGTTAAAAACAATTAGTATACAAAGCATTCACCATTAAAAATAGACTTGCAAAAAAAAATAATTTTTATCAAAAGTCAGTCACATTTCTCCAGTAGCAAACGTAGCACCATATAAAAACAATCTAAAAAGACTTAACGTTAAACATAACTGTTCCAATAAACATTTAAATATGTTCTGCCTTTTCTTTGAGTATCGGTAACAAAGTTAAATGATCATTCAAGCCAGGGGGAAAATTGGTCGCTAACCTCAGTTGCCATAAATGTTATTTTTTGTTTAAAACATTCTGCCAATCACCCCCCCTTGCATCTATGTTTATCAAGTCTAGTATAGCAAATTTAAAACCTGTGTAACCATCACATTGGGTACTGTGTTTATACAAAGCATTAGTTTCCCTTTTGTTTTTTATATCATACAAATGGTCGTATATCCTGGTTTTGAATAACCTCTCAGTCTTCCCAATGTAATAAGAAGTACAGGTGTTACATCTGGCAATGTATACCAGCTTGCTAGATAAACAATTACCTCTTTTTAAATGGATTATGCTTTTGTTTTTATTATCCAAAGAAATTAGGTTGTCTTATAAAATATAAGAACAATAACTGTACCTACCACAGGGTCTGCAACTGTTTGTTTTTTCTCTGTTACTTGGATTTAGATGTTGGTTTTCTAAAATCCTTTTAAGATTAGGGCCAATTTTGGTAGTAAATACAGGTTTTTCCCTAACACTTGAAAAATGTCATTATCTTTCTTAAATATACTCCATTTTTTATGTATAATTTCCTTAACCTGTTGATATAAAGGGCTATATTGTATAATATGTTTGTTCAAAATTAACTTTCTTCACATTCTCATCAGTTTCCCCAGCATTGCTAAAACTGTTCAAACCCCTACCCAATAAAGGGATTTTGACAAGCCAAAGGAGCAATATGGTACGACAGTTTGGAAGCACTATTCTTTTTCTAATACAACTGGTGTTGTTAAAACTGTTTACGATGGAAAATATAGTGGTTCTAGTAGTATTAAATCCTTGAAAGAAATGATTTGCAGTTTTCAAAAAAGACTTTTTAAGTATAAAATGTGTCAAATTGAAATATGTTATTTGAATGAATGTATTGATAAGAAAATTGTACCACAGGGTTTAAAAAATTTTAAATTTCCTTTTGGTATTCATTACAATAAGGAAATTATTCATGAATTTACTACCATGTTTGACAAGTGGGGATTGGAATTACTTGTTAAAAATGTATCCTTCTACGAACAGATGGAAGGTAAATTGTACAAAGAAGATGATCAACTTAACCAGATGACTCTTTACTGATTTACTGTTTGACCAATATCAGAGGTTTTATAACAAGGTATTAGGTAGGGTAGATAAAAAATATGACAATATTTTTAACAAAAAGGTCAGAAAACTTGACAGAGATGTTAAGCAGTACAAGCATGATAAGGTGTATCCTACTGACAGATTAAATTCTTATGATAAAGGGAATGGTGACAATTTCACTAACATAGCTAGTGGTGAGTTTGTTTCAGATGTTTTAGATCCTGAAACTACAGGGGAGGAAGAACACTTTATTGTGGATGAGGGAGTTAATTGGTCAGAATACCAGGATTTTCCCCTTCCAAGATGCTCCAAAAGAATAGCAAGTCGCAAGCAAGCGATTTATCCCACCTAGAGTAAGGTGGTACAACAACACCGGGGCTCCCCCAGGTGGTAATAGATTCTGGTTCAGATTTGCATTTAGATAATATGCAACACACTCTGAATGGTTTTCATATTTATAATTACACAGATTCGGAAATTTTTTCAGAACATTTTTCCCTTTTTTCTAAGGGATTCAAATTTGTACCGAAAAAAATTCCTGATATAGCTGACACTCTGGTTGACCTGCAACTTTATTTAAGAAAATTAAATTTAAAATTAATGTACTCTAAAAATGAAAAAGGTAATGATGTTTATTCTACAGAAAGCCTGAAAAAAAGCAGTATATACAATCCCCCATTACACCCTCTTATCAGTACATTTGAAAAGGTTATCAAAGATGACATTTACAAAGTTTGGGGTAATCAAAGAAGAATATCTTTTAATCTCAGTACTGATGAGAGGAAATTATTACAAAATTTAAGGGACGATAGGAGCATACAAGTCATGGTACCCAACAAAGGGGGTGGTATTGTCCTATACAACAGTGATGATTATACCAATGTTATGCAGGCCATATTATTTAATGGCATCAATTATTCAACATGCTCTAGGAATGGGATACACATTGCTTACCAGAGGATAGACAGTTTTTTATATGAGTATGTTTTAGACCAGATGATTTATAAGTCAGATTATGACTTTCTTTTGAATACGCACCCCAAAATTCCAGTTATCTTCGGTATACCGAAAGTAAATAAAAATTTAGAAGATCCACCTTTTAGGCCAATTGTGGCGGCTGCTGGTTCTAAAACTCATAATCTATCTGTTTATGTAGATAGAAAGATTAAACATGTAGTAGAACATTGTCCACACTTGGAAAAGGACTCCTGGAATTTTCTAGGACAACTTAAAAGTGAACTTTGGTGTCCTGAATGGTTTCTTATTACAACTGATGTAGTAGATTTGTTTTCCTGTATTCCAAAACAGGAGGGGTTAACTTATTTTGAGGAAACACTTTTTAGTTCCTCTAATCTACATCCTGATGAAATTAGTTTAATATGTGAATTAATGGGACTTATTTTTGAAAACAATTATATATATTTTGAGGGTGAATATTTTCAACAGGTCAGAGGTGTGGCAATGGTGGCACATTCCAACGTATTCCAACTTGGTACTGTTAGATTGGGAAAAAGAGCATGTGTTTAAAAGTGACTTCTACAGTAACATAACTTTTTATTGTAGATTTTTGGATGATATTTTTATTTTGTGGAAGGGACCCTATGAGAACATCCTTTTATTCATTCAATATCTTAATCACAGCACTAGTTTTTTAAAGTTTACCTTTAATTTTCATCAACAAGAGATTTGTTATCTGGATACAAAAATTATTAAGGACAAAGAACAATTTATAACTAAAATACATCATAAAAAAAACTTTTGTAACAATTCTTTACATTTTGAAAGTCACCATCCGATGTCACAAAAGAAAAGCATTATAAAAGGACAAGCAATCAGGGTAGGCAGAATGACTTCACTGAGGGAAGATGTCCTTAAGGAATTAGATTTTTTAATGGACATGTTTCTTGAGAGAGGCTACATGTTGATTTTATTGATACTACACTTAATGAAGTTTTAAAAGATTGGGGTAGTAAATACATCCCTTTATTGGGTAGGGGTTTGAACAGTTTAAACAATGCTGGGGAAACTGATGAGAATGTGAAGAAAGTTAATTTTGAACAGACATGTATTATACAATACAGCCCTTTATATCAACAGGTTAAGGAAATTATACATAAAAAATGGAGTATATTTAAGATAGATAATGACATTTTTCAAGTGTTAGGGGGAAAAACCTGTATTTACTAATAAAATTGGCCCTAATCTTAAAAGGATTTTAGAAAACCAACATCTAAATTCAAGTAACAGAGAAAAAACAAACAGTTGCAGACCCTGTGGTAGGTGCAGTTATTGTTCTTATATTTTATAAGACAACCTAATTTCTTTGGATAATAAAAACAAAAGCATAATCCATTTAAAAAGAGGTAATTGTTTATCTAGCAAGCTGGTATACATTGCCAGATGTAACACCTGTACTTCTTACTACATTGGGAAGACTGAGAGGTTATTCAAAACCAGGATATACGAGCATTTGTATGATATAAAAAACAAAAGGGAAACTAATGCTTTGTATAAACACAGTACCCAATGTGATGGCTACACAGGTTTTAAATTTGCTATACTAGACTTGATAAACATAGATGCTAGGGGGGGGGGGTGATTGGCAGAATGTTTTAAACAAAAAATAACTTTTAGCGACCAATTTTCCCCCTGGCTTGAATGATCATTTAACTTTTTTACCGATACTCAAAGAAAAGGCAGAACATATTTAAATGTTTATTGGAACAGTTATGTTAAACTTTAAGTCTTTTTAGATTGTTTTTATATGGTGGTACGTATGATACTGGAGAAATGTGACTGACTTTTGATAAAAATTATTTTTTTTTGCAAGTCTATTTTTAATGGTGAATGCTTTGTATACTAATTGTTTTTAACAAAATGTTTTATTATTGGGGTATGATTAACCAATTATGGACAAGTTTACAGTATATAAATACTTCACATTTGTTTTTTGAGTTTATTCTGATGAAGTCAACTGGATTGACAAAAGCGCTTAATTTCTGTGAATTTTTGTGTTAATAAACTGTGGTTTGGGGACTCGCAACAATAGTGCTGTTTTTTTTGGTTTATTTGTGATTTTTTTGAGCACTATTGCACCACCTCTTTTTGGTTTATTAAACAACAAAAGATAACCAGTAACAGAAGGACACCACAGCTCCAAAGCAAAATTTTATTACCTGTGCAGTCCACTCGACTTAGCACAGCTCCAACAAAAAGATAGATAAAACAGTCACAAATGCTCATGAATCAATAAAGATAATAAAATCCACAAGCACAAGTATATCATTCCATAATATTTATAAAATCCATAAGGCACACACAATTGAAGTTAAGCGCTTTCACCTAACCAAATGTCAGGCTTCCTCAGAACAATATTGCACTTTCTAAGTCCTGTTAATATAGGTATACCCATTCAAATGGCCCAATAATAGTGCTATCAATTAACTTCAATGTAAATTTAAAAGACATATAGCATTTCACAATATAAAAAAATGAACATTTTTTTAAAAAGCAAATTCTATTAATACAAAATGTAATCACACTGATTCATTTATATTGCAAATAAATTTTGTTAATTTATATCGACAACACTGTACTTAATATCTTTATAATTTGGCTGATCTCAGTTTCAAAACACTGGAAATACTAATGCAATTATTCAAACCAGGGGGCTTTCCAGCATCAAGTTTAAGCTGCCAGTATAGTTCTCTATAATCCAGCATACTTTCTCAGTTACCACCCCTGGCATCTCTCATTATCTGTTCCCTATAACCATGAACTTAAAATTGTAATTGGGACCTGTTAATGTGTGTATATAAAGTGCACTAGTTTCCTTTTGCTTGGAAATATCATATACATGTTCGTATATCTTTCTCCTGAGATTCCTTTCTGTCTTTCCAAGGTAAAAGCTGGAACATGATCCACACACCACCAGATATACCACCCCAGCACTGTTACAAGTGTAATAACCATTACTTCTAACCTTATACTTTCTTGTTGTTAAGAAAACATCTTCTTTACCAAGAATGTACCTGATGTAACCGATAGTGGCCATTGACAGGACAGTTTGTGTGTCGTGGGTTGATATAGGTAATGAAGGTTACTGGGCTACAGTTCATGTGGTATGTTTTTCTTTGTAATAGGTGTATTGAAGTCATTCATAGGGTGTTTTTGTTGATCAGCAAATGCTATTCTTCTTTTTCTTTCAACTTTTCCCGGTTAGGGGTCACCACAGTGGATCATCTGTCCGCTCATGAATGGCAGTGGAGTTTTACGGTGTCGAGTCACCAGCCACCACACACACACACACACACACACACACACACACACACACACACACACACACACACTCAAACCTAGGGCCAATTTAGAGTTTCCAATCCACCTACTGCATGTCTTTGGGATGTGGGAGGAAACCGGAGCACCTGGAGGAAATTCACACGACCACAGGGAGGACATGCAGACTCCGCACAGGAGGCACCCCAGCCGAGAATCAAACTGGAGAACCTCTGATCAGCAAATGCTATAATGACATTAAATGTTTTTTTCATTACATTGGGTGGTTGGTGTGGTTGAATTGCTTTTAAAATTGGTTTTGAAAAGGAAATTTCATATGGATATTATGTCCATTGGGCAGTTAAACAGGGCTTCAGTTAGGCGTGATAGTGTGCAATTGTTCTTGAATTTGCTTTTGCATGGCTTTGAGTTCAGTGTTTGGGTAGTGCATTTGGGGGGTAATGATTTGGAATCATTGTAGGCTACTATGGGTTCTTAGGTGAGTGTCAATTTGGTTAATATATACAGGTTAGGCAAGGTTATGGTTGGTTATTTTAGCACTGGAGTGGGATTAGTGTTATAATTTCAGCAGTTTAGGTAGTTGACAAATTTGGCTAGTTATGTTATAGAGCTTTGGTGGCCTGCTTGTCACTTTGGCTATGTATGTGATAAGGTTTATAACCTGGGGGGTTGAGTCAGTGGCTTGTGTGAGGGAGGATGATTTAGGGCACAGGGAGTATTTATTTTATTTTTGGTGTTTGTGTTAGCTGGTGTAGGAGGTTCATTGGGGTTTTTGGGGTATTATGGTTTGTTTCCAGTTGCCAATATGGAACTTACAGGGCTGATGGCGGTTGGGCTGTTAACAATGCCATGATGGCTGTTTAACCATTTCATGTTATAAAGGCTGGTTGGTTTCATGTCTGGATTGATATTGCACCTGCGCTAAAGAGATTTCATTGGTATGATGGTATGCAATTGGGTTTAATAATTAAATAGTATGGCTTATTATAATAACATTATTGAAACAATAAAATGTATATAGAAAAGTGGAACAAAATTATATTAACTTTTGAACACAGATTGCAATTAATAAAAATGGTCTTATTGCCAAAAATACTATATGTAGCATTAGCAATACAGTTAATTCCTGAAAGATGCTTTCTTAAAGAAATAATCTCATGTTTAATAAAATTTTTATGGTATCCCAAAAAGAATAGAGTAGCTCTAACTCATCACATTAGACCCTGAAAACAAGGAGGATTGAACTTCCCAGAAATAGAAACATATATAAAAGCATCTGTGCTTAAAACTACAATAGACTGGATAAACCCAAATTGTATTGCCAACTGGAAATAAATAACAACGGCTATATTAACAAATTAATTTAATCTGTTAAAAAAAATGCAATAGTAGACAAATCAAACAAACCCTGATACATACTATACATAAGTATACTATATAATATAACAAAACCTTCTAAAACAACACTGATTAATCATTACATCAATTCCTTTAGGAAACATATCAATGCAAACATAGATCTAAAACTTTGGTTTGATCGTTTAACCCCATTTACCATCACTACGAACTTTACTCACAAAATATATAGGGAAACAATAACATCCTAGGAACAAAATGGATTCTTATGCTTGTTTCAATGTGTAAACAAATTAATTGTTTTAGATATACATATGATAAAAACTGTTTACAATATTCCAACAGAGGACTGGTTAACCTTACAAAGCATTCTAATGTACACTCAAGATTTATGCAGATTAATTAATAATTCCTCATTTGAAGATATTCCAAATCTAATAAGTTTTCTGTATGAATTTATATATAATAGTTGTGAAAATAAAAATTCAATTTCAAATCTATATAAAGAATTAACATATAAAACAAGTCCCAAACCATCATGCTGACAGTTCTTAACAAAAGGTCAGCCATTTCAGTTAACAGAAGAAATTAAAAGTAACATCTTACTATCAGTTAATTATACCTCTAACACACAGTACTGGAAAATATTTAACTGGAAATACTTACATAGAGCATTTTTAACACCAGATAGAATTAAAAAGATCAATACTACTAAAATGTTTTTTGCTGGAGGTGTGAAAAGTCAAATAAAGCAGAGTGGATTCATATTTTTATGAATGTAATAAAATTAAATCATATTGGAATGGAATCAATCATTTTTTGCAAGCTTTATTTAATGAATCCTTTACCTTAACTAAAGTATTGATAATACTAAATGTAAATGAAGGTCCCTACCTGAATAAGACAAATATGTATTTGTTATGGACAATACTTTCTATATCTAGGAAATGCGTAACCAGAAGGTGGAATTTGAAATACACCCCTGACCTTGGAAGAATTCTACACTTTACTGAAGACAACTGCATTGATGGAAATAAAAATCAAAGAACTACGAATCTATCCCAGGCCATTGGTAAATAATCCTTGGAAGAAAGTTATTATCTTTGTTGGACACTCTGCAATAATCAGTATTGTATCTCTGATAACTGATCTGTTAATTCTATATTTAATAACATACAGTGTATATAACTGAAAGTGAGGCTATTGTAAATATTGTATATAGTTGTTTAAAATATTTAAAAATATTATGTAAATGTTATTTTAATTGAAAATAAAAAAAAATTTGAGAAATAGTATGGCTTGTTTTGTTGAGTTGCTAGAATGCCATGATGGCTGTTGAACTGTTTTATGGGGGTGGCTTGTTGGTCTAGGGGTATGATTCTTCCTTTGGGTGTGAGAAGTCCTGAGTTCAAATCCTGGACAAGCCCTGCATTTTAAAAAAAATGCTTATAAGAGCTAGTGTGATGGCGGGATTCTTAGACAATGGAAGTTTAATGATACTATTTTGGTTGGTAATGATGGCAGAGTCATTAGAATTGTTATTGCTCTGGCATTAAGGAGAGCTCATTTGGTTATTATTGGACTGGGTGGAAAATGGGGTTGGATGGCATGATGGCATGTAGTTGACTCTGCATGGTTTTTATAATGCCCTTGAAGTCATTGCGGAGCTGCGATTGGTTATGAAGTGAAGATTATTTATCTCTTGTGCAGTGCGATGCTAGGTTATCTTACCATAGGTGAAGGGTCAGTGTTTTTGTTTTCAGCTGTTTCGGTAACTGTTTATTTTGTTATGTGATAGGGTTTTAGGAGTTTACTCTACCCACCTTGGTTAGTGGGGATGGGGTATACTGAATGATTTTTGGCCAGATTCATTAATGGTGTTTAGTTTGTTGGAAGTGTGCTGCAGAGAGGGGGAACAGCCTGGTCAGGCTGGTGGGCAGAGAAGAGGGGCAGGCTTGCCCCCTTCTATTCCCCTTCTGGTGCTGGATGGTCAATTCAATAAGTTTGGAAAGAAAAGTGAACAGTTATGCTGCTTGAGTACATAAGTAAGTAGAGGAAGCTGCTTATTTGGTTGAAGGTATAATGCAATAAATGGTAATGAAAGTGAGCGGTTACGCTGCTTGATAAGTATATAAGCAAACGGGTGAAGCTGCTTAGTGGATTGATGGTATAATGCAATAAATGGTAATGAAAGTGAGCAGTTACGCTGCTTGATAAGTATATAAGCAAGCAGGTGAAGCTGCTTATTGGATTGATGGTATAATGCAATAAATGGTAATGAAAGTGACTGGTTACATTGCTTGATAAGTACCGATAAAGAGTAATGGAAGTGAGCGGGTACGCTGCTTCATAAGTAAGTGAGTGGAGGTATGGATGCTGCTTACTGATCAGGATGAGCAGGTTTACACAGTCCTGTCCTAAGATAATTTTACATGGATGTTATTTCACCTGTATCATGCTTGGTTGAAATGAATGAATGTTGATTAACATTTATGTTTATGGAAATTTAATAAAGGTTGTCAAATGTCATTCGGTGTAATTTGTTTCTTGAAGGGGACCTGGACAAATGAGGTTTGGAACAGTCCATTTTGTCCAGGGACATCTTCAAGGTGGGGGGTTTGTTAGAGTAGCAGGATTTGGGAGGCTAGGATGAGGATTGCGTTAAATAGGAATGGATGAGGTTTGGGAGGAAGTGAGGTAGGGAGGGGCTTAGAGGATGTTAGGCAAGTGTAACTGGAATAGGAGTCACATTTTGGTGTGAACTTGCCAACCGCCCTCCCTTCCTCTTTTATTAGTGAGTATATGGTTATGTTTAGGTTGGACAGGGCAGAGAAATGGGGCAGACTTGCCCTCTTCTGTTCTCCCACTGGTGCTGGATGGTCAATTCAATAAATCTGGAAAGGAAAGTGAGCGGTTACACTGCTTGAGTACATAAGTAAGCGGAGGAAGCTGCTTATTTGGTTGATGGTATAATGCAATAAATGGTAATTAAAGTGAGCGGTTACGCCTCTAGATATGTATATAAGCAAGTGGTTGAAGCTGCTTATTAGACTGATGGTATAATGCAATAAATGGTAATGAAAATGACTGGTTATGTTGCTTGATAAGTACCAATAAAGGGTAATGGAAGTGAGCGGGTACGCTGCTTCATAAGTAAGTGAGTGGAGGTGTAGACACTGCTTACTGATCAGGGCGAGCAGGTTTACTCTGTCCTGTTCTAAGATAATTTTACATGGATGTTATTTCACCTGTATCATATTTGGTTGAAATGAATGAATATTGATTAACATTTATGTTTATGGAAATTTAATAAAGGTCATCAAATGTCATTCAGTGTAATGTGTTTCTTGAAGAGGACCTGGACAAATGGTTTTGGAAAGCAGCTTGCTCCAGAGTCCTGCAGCATGCACCATTCCAAACCTTACTACCTATGCATTATTACTCTAAGGTCATGGTATAACAGAGTAGGTGCAAGAATCTGGGTTTTTCATCCATAGATTTACCATATAATTCCCACATTTTCATATAGAGTTCTGCTAATCTGAGAATCAAATTTAAGCCACTCGGATTGTGAAAACTCATGTGAACTGGCTAGGACATTTATACTGGATAAAGGAGTAAGTAAAACTTAATCAACTTTCTAACATTTGGCTTCTTTTAAATTCCTATATTTTTTTTTTTCAGACATTTCTTGCTACAGATGGTAAACTTTTAGAAGCAGCAATTACCAGAGCATATAAACTAAGAAAAGCATATGGAACAGGAAAATATTGTCAAGTCTTTTTTGCTCTTAACCCAACCACCCTACATAACTTTCTTACAATATACACTAATATTCTAAAGGTAGTCATTGATGACGCCATTTCCTTGACCTTGAAGTGTAGTTTTACTTGTGGTCAACTGCTGCATTAGTGGACTTCTGAGTGGGAGCTGTGTTTTTTGTAGGTGGCTGCCCTTCTATGGAAATTGTGCAACCTTGAATTTTTAAAGAAGTGGGTGTGTGAAGTAACCCTTCCATGTAAATGCAATTTTTTTTTTTTTTTTGGAGAATCACAAGCAGAAGTACAAGGCTGTTATGACTGCATATGTGATCATGCTTGCCATTGTTTCAGACTTGGTTTTGGGTTCGATTATTGTGGAGGTTGACTGATGTTGACAAACATTCTAATACCTCATTATGCTACGTCATGTAAAACAGGGATGCAAAAAAACATAGGCAGAGTTTGCTTATTTTGATATTATATTTCCCACGTTCATCAGTTCTGAGTGGAGGGTATTCTATACTTGGAATTATGTAACAGCCGATTCCCTATATCATCCACTGATAGGATCAATCAAAGCCATTTAGCACTGGAAATCAGCAACAGATTCTCCCTGTAGTGCATGCGTTTTCCAGTTATCATTATGCAACATTAATACATGACAGGGAAATGCACTGTACTGCTTCAACAGTGATGTATTCCTCATATTCAGGCAACATTTATATAACTGTAGCAACAAACACATTCAACAGCACTGTCCAATCTGTATTAATGTTATTTTTATTAACTAGTAAAAATGTACACTACATTGCTCCACTGAGTTGGAAAAATGAATCTGCAAAGCAAGTCATAGAAAATAAATAAACAATAGGAACATGATATTCAAAGCAGCACTGACAACTGTTTGTCATGTTTCTCTCCATGAACAGCAACAAGAAAGTGGAACATGTAAATGCACTCATTTCAGTTGTTGCTGTAAGCTTTTACTCCAGAGTCTAGTAACAATCTAATCATTCCAGAGTGAATCCACATTACACCAAGTGAGCTTGGAATTGTTTCAATTAGTTGTGTTATTCTCTCTGAATTTTCTACTGTTTTCATTCAAGGTAACATTTCTAAGTCACAAACTCATATGTGAATACCTCAAAGTTTCCCTGCATTATGGCATTTCAGACAATAGAATTCTTTAGCCCCATACTGCTAAAAACACATACACTACATTGCTAAACCTGCTGTATGAATTAACCATACTTATTTCACATTAACTGTACTTTTGGTTTGATAGCAATACTGTACAGTTTCAATCACTAACATCCAGAAAAAAAAAAACTTGAGTGGGTCTATCTGCATGAATCTTTGGAACTTAAAACTCTCAAATTTTAGTTCAGGCTTCAAAATCAGGTTTATTCCAGTGCTCATGACATTTTATAATAGCAAAACATATAAAAAATAAGTATAACAACTGAACAGAACAAATTAATGGGGGCAGTTCACTATGTACTAAAAGTTACAATCCAGAAAAAATGTATGTTGTGAAAGTTTTATTAAACCCCATAGAGAAGAGAACATCTAAAGCTACCATGAGAGTTGGTTTTGGACAAGCTACCATGAGAGTTGGTTTTGGACAAGCCCTTCAAGCCCTTTAAAGTGAAAGAACAAATATGGTGGATGCCAGGTACACCATTACAGCTATTGACAGCCCTATGGCTGGAATGTGCATTGAATTAGGACATAAAAATGGTTATTTCATTGCATAAGTGCTGAAGACAGGATGGATCCTAAACTGCACAAGCTTAAATAAGACTTCATCAGAATTTTATTGATGATAAAGAATAAACTGGCAGCAAGTTCAGGCTGTAGAGAAGTGGTGTAGTATGATAATGAGCAAAATCCATAACTTACTGGACAGAAGGCTTATTTACAAACTGCAATTAATCAAGTTCTGAGTTTTGCATTCCCAGGTACAGGGAGTTATAGTAGTCCATGCAGAGTGAACACAGGACAATTGCAACCACTGAGAGATCATCAGTTTTAAAAAAAAGAAGTGTTTTATAAGAGAAATATTTAGAAATGTTAAAAAAAGATGATTTGATGATAACTGATACCTGGTCTCTAAACATCAATGCATTATCAAAAGGACCTATAAATTGCATACTTTTGACATAAATCAAATTCTGTCCAACCACAGATAGTACTGGGTAATAACAGTGAAGTACTGAATGTCTAAAGACTGGTGTAAATTGTCATAGCAACCATCTTGGAAGTATTGAGTTTTATTGAGTTGTAATGTATCAAGTTATAGATACAGTTCGGTTAATGCTCGTCTATGGTCGATACATTATTATTAGAGAAGGAAACATAAAGCTGCATGTCATCAGCCAGGGGTAGTGGAGTTATCCCCATGAAAATAATCTGACAAAGGAGAACACACAGCCTGCACAGTAGAACCATATGGAGAATTACAGGCATGGTAAAACAAAGAAGAAGAGTTGATATCTGAAACTACCAGTAAATTAATTCTGGATTACAAGCATGAGACCACAGATTGCAGCAAAAAATCCAAAAGGATTCGCTGTTCCATGTTACACATTTCAAGGAGAAATTGTGGAGTAATAAAAATAAATAGTTATGCTGATTTCTCATTATTAAAATATCATTAAACAGTTTTGTCAGTACTTTGAATGAAACCATATTTTAGTGGATTATTAATACTGCATTTCTTAAAGAAAGAAATCCAGAAATGAATACACCATCTTTTCCAGAACCCAACCTATAAATGACTGTTTTACAGAAAACTGTCCATCTGAGAACAAAGTAAAGGGTTTCACTTAGTCCAAACCCTAAATACTGAGAAGAGTTGCTCAAACTAGTCATTACAACATCATGAGAAATAACTGCAAATTTAGGATACCAAAGAAAGGTAGGGGCATACAAAAAATGGGAAAAGCATACCAATGAAATGAGATAAGAACATCTAGAAATAAGAACCTTGAAATATACTTTGCCTCATTTCTTCTATGCTGTGTATTAGCTGTTCTTGTAACCATTCTGCTTAAGTTATTTGCCTATCATTTCACTCATCCTTATTATTTAATCTTCACATTATGAGCCTAATCTATACAAAACAGGACCTTCAAAATTTTACAAAATAATCAATATCAGACATGAACAGCTATGTGTACAAGGCAAATACTACAAAAATGTTCATAAATATCAATTATTTCTACTACATATCCAGTTCTTTTAAGCCTACAGACTGGTCTAGTGTTTTTTCAGTATCAACAGTAATGATTTAGATCATGAGGCTTTCTTACCTTCCGCACTTTTCCCAAACTGTCCCAAACTGTCAAAACAGCCACTATTTTGCAGTTTATATAAAGAAGGCAATCATTTTGTTTTAACATCTTTGCCATGTGAGGAGAGAAACAGAAAGTGAATAAGCTTACAAATATACCTCTACCTAACTTGGAAAAGAGACAGCAACATCAAGACACATTAATAACATTATACCAGTCTAGCAAACATTAAGAAATAGTATTAGAAAGCCAAATGATGCTATGATTTGGCTAGGGATACAGAGAAGAGAATAACCTAAACAATTTAAAGAGCTATTCCAGTGTGGATATGTGGCAGAGAACCAAGTTGAATGGACACTAGTAAGAATAAAAAGATCTGTGACTTGATAAAACCACAGCTTTATTGTAAATGTAAAATCACTGACAGCGCTTTTACTCATAACATTGGGCTTCTTCAGAGTCAGTTACACTAAAAAACATCAGGACTTTTATAGTCCTAAACAGGCAATCAGCCAATATAAAAAACATCCATTAAAATTAATGATCCAATTAATCATTTAACAGAGCCTCGGCTGCAAAGGAAAAACACAATACAAGAAATACTATAATAAAACCAGATCTAAAACAATAAAAATGTTTATAATAAACTGTTTCAAGTGAACCCCTTTGGTGAGTACTTTATCCAAGGAAAGTTAAACATGTAGTCATCTGTTAAATAAACTGGGATTTGTGTTTCAAAACAATTGCAATAGAAATGTTTTTATTAGTGCCTGGTGTTTTGTTGCATCCAGGCACAACTGCTATAGACATTCTTTCATCTCTAGTAAGATTTTAACATCAACTCCCATGTCTTTTTTTGGCACCCTGTCAATGACAAAAACATATAAATTTATTGTAGTTACCACACATATTATTATGGTTAAATAAAGCACTTGTAGGCTTCTTGTTTTTTATGTGTCTATTGTGTTCCAAAATACATAGCCTTAATTTACGTGTGGTCATTCCTACGTAAAATGCCAGGCGTGATAGACAGGTGGCTACATATACTACCATGTCAGTATTGCAATTACAGTACCCTGGGCAGTTTAGTGTTCTTTTGTAACTGTCTATGTGTACATAGGGTCCATCATTAATAAACTTGCAAACACTACATATACCACACTTATCCATCTGTGAGATGTTACTATTAGTTGTCCCTACACCTCTTTCCAACAATGCTTTCAAGTTGGAACCCTTACTGTTAATGAATCTCAGGCTTGGGCCCAATACTACTTTTAAGTCTGAAAGAAATACACTGTCCCATACTGCCTGGATAATGTTCTTAATTTTAATACCTGAATCATTATAATCCAGCACAATTGCCATAGAGTTGTTAGTAGCAAGTGTATTAATATCTGTGATATTAGATGAACCAACACTTCTACTTGAATCGAAGAGAATAGGTCTAAAATTACTGCTTCTTCTCATTTTGACATCCTTACTTAACTTAGTCAGTAAATCCATTGGATACCCCTCTATTTATGAACATGTCAGTAAGCTTCAATAGTTCAAATTTGAAACAGTCATCCTGACTAATAAGCCTTGACAATCAAAACATTTGACCCTTCACCACATTTTTCTTTTCAAATTGAGGGTGGCAACTCTCATAATGTAAAAAAGAGTTGCTGTAGGTTTTTTTATGGTAAATGTTCGAATGTATATGGCCATTCTCTTTGTACAAAAGAATATCCAAAAATTCAATCCTATCTCTATCCATGTGACTTGTAAATTTTAAAAAAGTGGTTGTGTTACTCAAATAACTCTTGTTTTGAGCCCTATAAACATAAAATGTTTTTCATTTGACCTTATTACTAAATACATACATGTGCTCCCATTCCAACAGCACCATATTCACATAGGTAAGAGCATATGATGTGTCATAGCTACTACCAGCTGTTGCACATATGCTTTATTCAAGAAAAGCATCACATTATTTTGCAATATTATTTTGAATAAAGTGCACATAGAACTCATCTTACTATTCAAAACTTTGACACCAGTTATTTGTAGCTGTGAGTCCCTCTTGCAGTATGTTAACATCAACTGGGGAGTCAATGACAGCACCCAATTTACAGTCATCCAAAAACTTGGTCAGCCACAGGCCCTTTGTCTTTGCCTGGACCTCTGAGAAGTATATGCCAAACAGTAGGAGTCCCAGGACAGTTACCTGGGGAACACCACTAGTGACAGTTCTGCTGTCAGAGGTGACAGCACCTATTTTGACCTTGTGGATCCTATCTGTGAGCAAGTTGGCCACCCATCTGACTAGAGAGGGATTAACACTAAGTTGTGTTAGCTTTTCAATGATGCTCAAGTGGGGGATTGTGTCAAAGGCCTTGGCCAGGTCAAGGTAAGCTCTATGTAGTGACTTTCCCTCATCCAGGGCCTTGGTGAGAGTCTCAAAGAAGTCAGCTAGATTCAATAGGAAAAATCTGCCTTTGATGAATCAAAATTGGGTGGGGTTCAGTGCTTGGAGATTGCCTATGTCCTTGTTTATGAGATCCCTAATAATGCACTCCATGACTTTACAGATCAGACTAGTCAAGCTGAAGGGGCGATAGTTTCCCAGGTCAGTACTGGCACAACCTTTGTGCAAAGAGATGACAATGGCAGTTCTGCACACTGCTGGAATGAAGCCTGTAGTTAGGCTGTGTTGAATAGGCTGCTCAATGGCAAAGCTAGTTCTTGCTGGAGATGGTGCAAAATACAGCCTGGGATACTTTCAGGTCCCATGGAATCTGTATTCTTTGCCTTAGATTGGGTCTTTATCAAGTATAAGGGATGTTGACTGGGTCTTTGGGGGGCAAGAAGGGGTGCAGTTTGCACTGAACCTGTCAGCCAGCAAGTTGGCTAAGTCAGCAGGATTAGTGTAAGTGGTACCATTAAGTACTAGTTTGGAACAAACTTGGGCTTTGCCATGGAGGTTCCTAACATAACTGAAAAAGGACTTGTGGTTTCCCTTTGTTTTGGAGGCAAATTTCAATTCATAATTGGCTTTGGAGGTTTTCACTAGTGATCTAATTTGCTAGTTGAGGCAGAGGAGGTAGTTTTTCCAATTTGGAGTTTGTTCCTTTCTAACCCTTGGACAACAGTTTCTTCCTTTTGTTGGAAAGCCTGTTGAAAGAAGATGTCCATCAGACAGGTTTGTGCTTCCTTGAGGAGCAGATTTTAGTTTTGCTGGATATGGCTGAGTCCAAGCAGTAGTACTGTTGCTTGTATACTGTACTGGCATACTATTTGGCATAGTTGCCTGCATCATCTGGGGGGGGTGTGAAGCTGCTGATACCCTCCCTTAGAAGGCTGTAGTCAGCTTTTGAGAAGTTTTTTAGCCTGGTTATGGCTGTTGAGGTGTTGGGTGGGATAGAAACTTCAAATTAGACAAACCAATGATCTGATCTTACCAGGGAAGAACATACTATTGGAGTCATGCAGTGGTCACCCATGTTGGTGAGAACCAAGTCCAGTATATAATCTACCCTTGTGGGGGATAAGACCAGCTGATCTAGTGCATTAGAACTGATGAGGTCAAGGAATTGTTGGGTGAGTGCATTAGTGCAGAAATAGTTCATCCAGTCTCTGGTGGGGTAGTTGACATCACCAAGGATCAGGGTGTTAGTGGGTACATTGATGGAGTCAAGTAGGTCCAGGTAGGAGGTGTGGGTGTCCTGAGACATGGAGGGGGGTCTACAGGTGGCTATAACTTGGATGGGTGTCTTGTCAACTGTCATTTGCACCTGGAGTAATTCCAGTGCATCATGTTGGTAAACCAATCAGGAGGTGTGCCTGTCCTTAATGAAGATAGAAACTCCACCACCCTTAGTCTTTCTGACCTCATTTTGGGGGTGGAACATGTGGAATGAGGTATAGCCTGGTATGGCAGGGGGTTTTCTCTGAAGCCCGAAACCAAGTTTCCATGACTGCACAGACATCGGCATCTTCCTATGAGAGGAGAGCCTCCAGTGAGTGCATTTTCATAGGTTTATAGGCTCATAGGTAGGTACTAGGCTATTGGCCCTAGGGCCTATACAAGCCTAGCCAAAAAGGTACCCTGGCTTTTGCCACCCAAGAAAATTATTTTCCGGTGTCACTGTCAAGCAGAACCACAGAAGTGATCCCCGGGGTGAATTTCCTATTACCCATCCAATCATCAAGATTTTTCTTGAATAGTGTTAATGAGGAGCTCTGTTTGACAAAGATAGGTAGTCTGTTCCAGAGTATGGGAAGTCTCTGGGACAGGAATCTATCCCTCCAGCATGTTCTGTTTATTGTGGTGACAAGGTTTTGGTCCCTAGAGCGTGTAACTCGGAGGGATTGGGATTTCTTTAAGTGGAGCATGTCCAACAGCTTTGGGTTTGACATAGCTTTGTATGTTAGGCAGAGATTGCCTCTGAGTAGGCGATATGCAACAGAGTAAAGCTGGAGTTTTTTGAGACAGTCTGCATAAGGCATCTGTTTGTGGCCAGTAATCCTCTTGTGAGGTATTTTTGTGGCCTTTCCAGCTGTTGTAGATGTCTTGTGAGGTACATACCAAAAAGGGCGTTGTACTCTATAATGGGTCTAATGAGTGATGAGTAGAGGGGAACAATGACCTCTTTTTTTCTGGATGAGAAACCTTTTCTGATGAGGTGTGCCACGTAGAAGGATTTCCTGACCACTGTGGTGATGTGATTATCAAAGGAAAGACTACTGTCCACCTGTGTCCCAAGGTCTCTTATTACACTTTCAGTGTTAAGTAGACTACTGCCTATGTGGTAGTTCATGGGCACAGAGTTTTTATCAAAGGGGATGACAATGCACTTTTTGGCATTGAGCTTGAGACAATGTCTTTGAAACCAGGCATCTGTCTCAGTGAGGCCCTTTTGTAGGATGTCCACATCGTTAGAAGTTTCAATTATGGCTCCTAGTTTGCAGTCATCTGTGAATTTAGTTAGCCAAAGATCTTCTGTGTTAGCCTGTACTTCAGAGAAGTAGATACCAAACAGGAGAGGACCCAGGACTGAACCCTGTGGTACTCCACTTGTCACTGGTCTGAAGTCTGATTTGGAGTCTGCTACTTTCACGGTGTGGGTTCTGTCAGTAAGCCAGTTGGCAACCCATCTTGTGACATAAGGATTTATACCTAGTTTAGTGAGTTTATCTATAATTCCAGAGTGGGGGATGGTGTCGAACGCCTTGGCGAGATCTAGCTAGGCTGTGTTAACCACCTTACCCTCATCTATGGCTTTCGTAACTACTTCAAAGAAGTTTATCAGGTTTAGGAGGCATGATCTGCCTTTTACAAACCCAAACTGTGTGGGGTCCAGAGTTTGGAGATCTCCAATGTCTTTGTTTATGAGTTCCATGATGATACGTTCCATGGCCTTGCAGACGAGGCTCGTCAGGCTAATGGGGTGGTAGTTGCCAGGGTCTGTTGTGGCCCCCCCCCTTTATGGAGTGGGATAACTGTTGCGGTGCGCTATTCAATGGGCACAAAGCCTGAGGTGAGGCTATGATTGAATATGGTACTTAAGTGGGGTGCCAGTTCATTCTGTAGTTCATGTAGAAGGCAGCCTGGGATGTTGTCAGGTCCCATGGATGCTGTGTTCTTGACTTTGGGGAGTGAAGTTTTTACCTGTGCAGCCGTGATTACAGGAACTTTGCATTCTTCTGGTATAAAGATGGGCCCTTTAGGGGGTGAGAGGGGGGTAAAGTTAGCACTGAACCTATCTGCCAGGATGTTGGCAATATCAGTTGGTTCTGTATATTTAGTGTCATTGTGCTGTAACTCAGCACAGATCTGAGTGCTGCCATTGAGATTTTTGACATAGCTATAGAATGCTTTGTGGTTGTCTTTAGAATCAGTGGCAATTTTGTTTTCATAACTAGCTTAGGCTGATTTTATGAGGGAGCTCAACTTCCTACTGAGGCTGACCAGAGAGTTCCTCCAATTGTGGGATTTTATACTTTTTAGCAACAGTTTCTTTCTTCTGTTGTAGAGTTTGTTTATGGCAGAAGACCACCAGATTGGCTTCCTTTTTTTGGAGGATAGCATCTTGGTTCTGTTAGGGATAGCACGATCCATGCACTCATGTAAGTGCTTATAAAGTGCATTTGTGTAGGATTCAGTAGTCATACCTCTATTGTCCATCTGCATGGGTGTCGAGAAGTTTGCCACTTCTGTCTTAAGAAGCATGAAGTTGGCTCTGGAGAAATTTTTATGGTTGTTTTCCTAATGGGGGGGGGGGAGCGGGATGTAGATATCTAGGGTGATTAGCTTGTGGCCGGATCTGACCAACGAGGAGCTGACCGCTGGTGTGGAACACCGGTCACCCATGCTGGTGATGACCAGGTCTAGGATATTGCTGCCCTGGTGAGGGTGTGGATAAGTTGATCCAAACCATTGGAATTGATGATTTCCAGAAAGCGTTGAGCAAAAGGGTTGGTACATGAGTAGTTTTCCCAGTTAATGGTAGGGTAGTTGAAATCACCCATTATTAGAGTGTTGGGTTGTACCTTAATATTTTCCAGTGTATCAAGAAAAGAAGAGTGGGAATCCTGGGGCATGGTGGGGGGTATGTAGCAAGCTACAATCTAGATTGCGGTTTTGCCCAGAGTTAGTTGAACTTGGATAATCTCGGATGCATTATGCTGAGCAACTAGCTTGGAGGTGTGGATATTCTTAATGAATATGGACACGCCTCCACCTTTAGTGTTTCGGTCCGGGTTTGGTGACCAAAAGGTTTGGTATGAATTATAGCCTGGTAATGCAAGGGTGCTCTCTGGAGCTTTGAACCAGGTCTCTGTCACTGCACAGATGTGAATGTTTTCCATTTTAAGGAGTGCCTCGAGTGAGTGCATTTTGAAGTTTAGACTTCTAGCATTGAGTAGCATTACCCTCAGATTTTGCTTGCTTGTACCTGTTATGGTGGTGGTGAATTTGCCATTTGAACCTTGCCTAAAAAAGGCACTATAGGGGTGGCAAGAGCCTTTGCCAGTATCTGGAATCGCAAGGGTGACAGGTGCAGGCCATCTCTGGCAAAGCAGCGTGGTCTGCCGATCATGTCATCCCAGGCAGACAGATACTGGAGTCCCTTAGAATGACACCAGAAGCTTAGCCAATTGTTAAAGTCAATCATTTTGTCCTTGTACTGTGGTGTCAATCTGGGTGATGGCAGGATGCTACTCAGGGCTAGGGTCATATCGGCCTGGGCTACAAGATCGGAAAGTTCCTCCATGTCTATTTTCATGTAGTCCAGGGAGGTACGTTTCAGGTCATTCACACCAACATGGACAATGACAGAGTCATATTTGTACTTGTTGTGGAGTGACCTGAGTGTGTGGGTTATGTGGCGGATCCTGGCACCTGACAGGCAGCTGACAGTAACTTTTTCCTTGTTTAGCCTGGTGAGTGGAACATCAGTGTGCCTGACTATAGAGTCACGTATGACTAGAGTGTTGGGTACATTATGCCTTATGGGCTGTAGTTGAGTGGCACACTGAGTATGTGGGCTATGTGTCATTTGGGTTGTGTTGGGGGGTGGAGGTTGCTTGTATTTCTGCTTTGAAGGTCTCTGTTGTTTGGGCATACTTGTACTGAGAGCCTCCGCAAATGTAGATGTGTGTTTTGTGCTTCTGTGTGTGTGTTTTGGTGGTGTAGGTTTTGAGGGACTATGTGATGAGTGTGGTGCGGTGCAAGTGTTTACCTTCTCCTCTTGACTGTCTAGGCCAGTCTTTGGTGAAGAGAGCTTTGCATCCAGTTTGGCTATATAAGTGCATCTCTCACAGGTCATAGTGTTGGTTGGTAGGAGGAGAGGGTTGTCTGTGTACATGAGGCAATTGCTGCATTGTCCCAAGATGCCCAGATTCATCAGGTAGACAGGAGAAAACACCGGGAGCTGACCTTTAGACATGCCTGAATAGGTGCTTATTTATTATACTAGACAAGTGAGGAAAGTTGTAGTAATTTGTAACTTATTTAGTGCTTACAATGAGTTCTGAACAAGTGCTGAGATCAAAGAAACAGATGAGTGCGAAAACTAAAAAGCTGGCTAGTTGCAAGGGAAATTTTGAAGAACAGACTTTATGGTGCCAGGAATAGATTAACCCCAGTTAAGTGGGGCGAGGGGCTTAGGAGCTCACAAACAGTCCTGGACACAGCAAATCTGTATCTGACCTGCCATAGGAAAGGGTGGAAGCAAGCTTAGATTTTTTTTTTTCCAGTAAAGTGGAAATGGAGAAAGCTGGAACAGATTAAGGTTCCTAGCACTGAGCACCATGACCTAAAATTTGTGGTTGAAACATCTTTCCTGTTGTTTGAAATGGGATCTGTGACCCATCATTTCAGAAACATTGTATATTTTTATGTATTTTAGGAACACGTTATATAAATGATATCTACAGATTATTAACAGAAAAGCAATCAAACATTCAGTACTAATGCACTCACTCATGTGAAAATCATAATGATTGTTTGTTTGTGTCTTTCGGCTTTTCCCGGTTAGGGGTCGCCACAGTGGAAACTCCGGTCCACTAATGATTGGTAGTGGATTTTTACGTACCGGGTTACCAGCTCTGACGCACAACCTTCATCGAAGGCATGCCCCATTCACGTATGCCTCCACACAGAAGACGCTCTAGCTGAGAATCAAACGGAACAACGTCTTGGTATGAGGCGACAATGCTACCGCAGCACCACTACCGCAGTATGAAAATCATAATGATATGCATTAATAAATACAACTAGCTGATTTATCTCATATTTTTGTAAGCTACAATAAGCATTATGAGTATAATAGAATTATTACATTTAATATTTAGCACAGAAACTTGTTCTTCTGTATCTGTAGGCTTAATTTATATAATGGTTTCATCATGTGCCAATGATTCTAAAATAGGTTTAATATTACCAGACATATTGTTATTAAAACAAGTATATATCTCATTTTCACAGAATTGCAGAAAAGCAGAAGTCAAGGATTGATGTACTAGTATAAAAGTAATTATTTAAAAAAAGTATACTCTATTATTACCACTGGAAAACATGCACTTGAGATCCAAATTTCTAAAAAAATATTCAATGATATGTGAATGTCTCAATTAAAGAAATCCCTCGCACTGTTAAGAATGATAATCCTTTCTCTAAATGAGGTTGCTCTGAATCTGATAGACTCTGCTTTGAAATATTGCATATTGCAACCTTTTTCAGATTGTTGGGCTCATCATGCTCCACAGTTTATGTTGGATACTTCTTTTATCTCTTCCATTTCTGCTAACTCATTTTCCTTGACTTCTGCTGCTTTCATAAAATTACCACAGTAGAAGTAGATACTGTCCCCAAGCTCCCAGCAGGTCTGGAAAAACACAGCTTCCAAATGCAGACACTGATGAACAGTAAAAATAGTTTAAACTTCTAAATGTCTGTTAAAAGTTCATTGATGCTGAACAAAGAGTGGACAGTTAAGAGCTCCTAGATTACAGAGATAGATTTGGCACCTCAGGAAGAGTGTAAGGGAAGGCTTGTCAGCACTTGAAGGACTATGAATTGGCAGACTTGAGACATCTCCAGTTCAGCTGCTTTATTTTTTGAGGATTTGAAATTACTGTTAAGATGTAACAGTTTTGCTAAGACTACAAATCGGAATAATTCAGGCAAAAAGAAAAAAAAAAGTGAAAATATTGTCAGGTTCTAGATGTTATACAAGATACATGAGACTCACACTACTAATTTACATGCATTAAAAAATGAAAAAACAAATGTTGGGAACAAGAAGGCAGGTCCCGTTAAAAATAAGAAGCACTTAGTTATTTTGAAACACTAAAATAGTCCAAAATATAAAGGAGAAAGGAAAAAAGTGAAATAACTGACAACCATAAATGACACCTTGATTTTATAGTTTCCGGCCCTCAAAGTGTAACCCAAAATTGAGAAAGACAAAACTATGTCAAATAGATGCGACAACATTAACCAACTAGTACTGTCTTCCTACTCTGCAGTACTAACAACAACAGAAGCAATTTAGACTTGAATGTGTTATGGTAATACAAAAAAGGAAATGTCTGATCACAATATCCCACTCCAAGGGTTTTGGGAGGCAGATTTTTAACTGATGCATGCATGATTTTCTGAATATTGTTATAACTGTCTGTGAAAAATATATGTATATTTTAATTACTGAGAGATCTAAAACCAGAAATGTTTTGTAAAATCTTCTGCTGAAATTTACTAATTTTTTTGTGTTTTGACATTATTGCCCTACCATACAGTGCACATCACACACACACACACACACACACACACACACACACACACACACACACACACACACACACACACACACACACACTCATTTCAGATGTTTGCTTGCAATAAAATAAATGAAGGAATGAACAAATAATGATTGCGGAGTGTATTTCAGCTTACTGCTGTGAGAACCATCCTGACCATATCTAAACAATCCTACTTTAGTTTACTGTTAAAAAGAAATACGACGAAAAGTGATAGTAAAGGAATTACAACTTTTGTCTAGTTTGCAAAACATGTATGGTCATAACAACTTTACAGTACTTTATTATTGAGTTGTATATTGCTGGTGTAACTTTTTGTCATAGATGTTGATTTAAGTTCTCTTTAAATTCTGTTTTTACTGATTTTGATTATTCTTTTCTGTTACAATATTTTATTCGTTTGAAGTTGAATATGGACTTGTTAAATGAGTATTCAATTAACGATTTGTTAATGCATAAATATCTAGTACAGTGTAATAAATGCTATGCATATTTACAGGTAATTACAGATAACACTGGTGATCTGTGTTTCCCGTGTCAAAAGTTGGGTGATTTGCTTACCATTGTTAGAAGTCGATCTAGACTTGATGATGATTGCACTTGTTCAATTGGCATGGCTTGGAGAACTGTTGTTTCATATATTAATGACTGGACTGATAAACTAAACAATGTTAGGCATAGAACAAATTGAACACATTTAGGAAATGATGCATCTGTTGTCTCCAAAGATCATTCAACCACTGTGAAACAAGATGATGCCCCTGACAACTTTGGAATTCTGTATACAAGTATTCGGCAGTCTGAGGATCCAGTTTGTTAAGAAGGAAACAAATAAAAAAAGAAAGAAAGAAAGAAAGGATGAAGTTCACCACAAATAACAAAGAAGAAAAATAAACTGCTTAATGACTGTAAAGGAAAGAGCATGCACAGTAAAAAGCATACTGCTTTGTTATGTAACACGCAGGTTAAGATGATATTTTTCTATCAGAAAACCTTCACTCTACATAAAAAGGACTTATTTTTCCAACAGAGAAGCTAGAAAAAAAGAAGCAAGGGGCGGGTGAAAAGGAAGAAATCAAAACTGAATGTAGACAGATTGAAGAACATTACTGTAAGAAAAAAGAAGAGAAAGGCAGATGTTGACTACATGGTTGAAGTTGTGGATTTACATTACCAGCTGGATGAGAATTTAATACACGATGAAAACAGTGGTAATAATAAGACTAATGGTAATGAAGATCTATCCTTCATAACAATTGATAGAGCAGATATTACTGTATTAGAAGCTGAAGATTCTTCAGAGCTGGCCAGCAAAGATATTCTTGTAATCGGATGATTAATTATTAGCGGAACTGATACTTACATTTACAGAGAAGATAATGAACATTGAATAGTGTTATGCTTGCCAGGAGCAAAAATAGATGATGTGAGACAAGCTTGGAACAGCTTTATATAAGGAAGTATAGATCCATTTTTATTCATGTTGGCACAAATTATGTCATCTGCAATTATTCTCTGATTGTTAGGGAACTGACAGCCCTCTTAGATAGTATAGCTTGTACTGGTGTTAGGACATATTTTTCACAAATCACCTACAGAAAGGATAGTGAGGTCACTGTGAATGAAAAGATGTTTTGGGAGAATACCTACATGGAAAAAAATGTCTTGTTTTAAAAAATGAAAATGTGTAGAGCATCCAAGCCTAGTTTTGGGCACGTGTGTTCAGACAGGATGGTGTGCATTTGTCTAGCTCAGGGAAGAGAATTTTTCCAGCAGATATTTTGCAATATTTGACAAACATTAGGCAGGATTTTTGCATGGTCAAAAATTTAACAGTTCAGAGATAGCTACATTTGATGCATCTTGATGGTTGTTAATGCTAGGAGCATTAATAAAGTTTTTTTTTATTGGAAAATTTGCTATGTCCCCTCAAGATTGATATTATTTGTGAAACATTGTTAAATAACAATGACTAGAAACCAGTTCTGTCAGGATATAAATGTTTTTACTATAATAGACTTTCCAACAAAAAAAAAAAAAATCAGCTGGAGGTGTTATTACAGGGATTAAAGATAATTATGAGACCTGTGAGCATTACACGTTCAGTGATAACACCAATACAATAGACTGTGTAACTGTGACAATAAAGACATCCCAGGAACATATAAAAATTGTTGGAGTATATAGATCACCAAAGTCAAGTGCAAATGACCTAGACGAATTCATACATTTCTTGAATGAAGGTAATATTGGATAAGTTATTGTCAGTACTGGATAGGTTGGGACTTGAAACCATATATCAGCATGTGTGTATTAAAAACAGATTTATTACCATCTGTAACATGATATTCTATGACAATATAATAACAGCTATGAAAGAAAAATTGTGCTGTGATGTAATCTACAGTATATAGATTTAACTTCAGCATTTGACAGGGTATTACACAAAACACTGATCAATAAATTAGTACAACTAGGTATTGATGTACTCTTGATAAGATAGATAGCTGCATGGCTTACAAATAGGACATGGCAAGTATCATACAGCAACTGGACAGGTGAAATTCTTGGTTATAGTCAGGGTGTCCAACAGGGCTATGTCCTAGGCACTGCCTTGTTTAGATTACATCTTTCAGACCTATTTTTTTCATCTGAGGTGTTCTACAGTCTATATGCAGACAACCTGAAAATGGGTAAACTAATTACATGTGTTACAGATAAGGCGTGTCTGCAAAAGAACTTGACTAAATTGACCATTTGGGCACAGGAGAATAATATGCTGATAAATACATCAAAAACTAAGCATATGAGATTTGGGAGACATAAACTGAAAGGTAAATATTTAATATAGCACACAGTGATTAAAACTGTAGACTCATTTAAGGACCTGTGTATTTGGGTAGATTCAGCTATGAGTTTTTCTAATCATATCGACCAATCAGTGAATGATAGTTTTAGAACTATAGGTTGTATAAAAAGATTTATAAAGTCTAGGAAATTAAAAATAATAAAGTCATTGTTTGTTAGTTACATTAGACTCAAACTTGAGTATGGAATAACAATATAGAAACCCTATAAGAAAACAAGTATGAATAAACTGGAAAGAGTACAGCGGAAATATACCAAAGGCATCCATGGATATGAAAATTTAAGTTATTATGAAAAACTAAAATATCTGCACTTGTACGGGGTCTCTTACAGATATCTAAGAGGAGATCTTATTCAAGTATATAGGGCATTTAGAGACAACTACCTCTGGGAGGGTTTGGGGTTATCAAAAACTACTAAAAAATCATCAGACAATCTATAGGAATGAGAAGTGTACTAATTGTTTCTCTGACAGAGTAGCCGATGCATGGAACAGACTACTAAATTACATTACATCAAGTACTAGTTTAGATATTTTTGAGAACAGGTTGGGACACTTATTATGGGAACAACTGTTATGGTATATTAGCAAGCTAGAAGGGCATTAATGCCCGTGCTTGAAATATTTGTATGTATGCATGTAACCATCCAGTGCATTCCATTGCACCCTCATAGCCTCCTGACCCCTTAGCTCACAAATCAGCAAACCATAAAAACATTGGCATTATCAAGAATTTTGTGAAGAATACAAAATCTGAAACCTGCATATCTGTCATTATTTACTGACTGCATTCTACAGCAATTTGCCAGAAAGCCACACATTTTACATGAACCAGACTAAAATATGTGTCAACTTCTTTGCTTAAGAATTATGGGCAAAACCAAAAATAATGTGTGTGAGGGGGATGAAGCACCATAACAGGACACATTTTAAAAACTATTTTTCTTTTATCTGTTTGTTAACCAAGTAAACCCATTAAAGAAAGTGTCCCTTTTTAGGGTGACCCAGTGCCACTGTCTAAGTGACTTGCTCAAAGTCAATCATTAAGCAAACAGAAGTGGAAGAATGCAAACCATGTAGTCTTTACTACTGGAAGCAGTTTATTAGCAGCTCAGAATTTTAAGTGCCAAACAAGAATAATTCACTTAAAATGTCAGCAGAACAACAACGATAATGGATACTTCATGGACATTTATTTTTTCTAATGCCTGACATTATTGATTGACTTTAATCCTCAGTGACTTACTATAAAAGGAAATTAGTGTAGGTCTGGCAGTGGGTGTAGTGGATAAGGTTACAAGCTTTTAATAAGCAGCCTTGTGTACTTAAGGGTGCGGGTTTTGTTTCTTCCTCCATTTGCTTACTGTGTGACTCTGAGTGAACAACTTAAATAGACAGTACCCCTTTGTTGTCTTTATTTAGTTAATAAAAATTAGCATTTTTTGAATGATGACAGCTGTGAAACTCTAATGACTGGCATAATTGATGGCTGTAATACTCAGCAACTTATATGTCTCACACATGCACATGCATGCACATGCGTGCACACAGACACACAGGCACACAAACACACACACACACACACACACACACACACACACACACACACACGCACACTGATAGATGTATATACAGTGTTAAAAACTGCAGCTCTTTAAGGATACAGATAGTGCTGGTGGCTACATCTCCCTCCTGATTCCAAGTGCCATTAAGGCATGATCTGAAAAAGTTACCATGGTGTCTAGTGTCTCCCCCCAACCCTATGTTGCAGCATTTGTTTGTTTGTCTAGAACAGCATGCAAGTATGTCAGCCCCCACAAAGTACAGTTTTGTACCTACCATAAATGTAGATGTCCGATAGACATGCAACTGCAGTCATAACATGTGGGTTGTCCTGCCTCAGGCAGCCCTCGGTCGGCCGGATTCCAAAGTCTGGGTCCGACGTCGGCTGATGTCGCATTTCTCTCCGATGTCAGAGCGGCTGGAGTATATAAGCATCAGCCGACGCCATTTTCTTCAGTGTTTCTTGCCCCAGATGCCAGGTGCCCTCCAAGGAAGGCTGAAATCAAATTGGAAGACAAAAACAGGATTCCAAACAAATACATGAGCAATAAAACAAATACACCATAACAGATATCCCCAGCTAAGAGTAAGGGGATAGGAGTGGACCCTAGGCATAGAGGGGTATGGAGGGAGGAAAACCGACTGCAGTTGCATGTCTATCGGACATCTACATTTATGGTAGGTACAAAACTGTACTATGTCCTTCAAGAATGCAACTGCAGTCATAACATGTGGGTAGAATACCATAGCTTAGCTGGGGAGGAGGTATGCTCTAGGAAAGAGATGGTGTGGCAATCAAACCCTGCAGGACTGCGAAGCAAAGCCTGCTCTGGATCTGGAATATAGAGGGAGATTGTAGTGTTTGGAGAATGTATGCACGGAGCTCCATGTAGCAGCTTCTAGAATGTCCTTTGTAGGCACCCCTCTTAAAAATGCTGTAGAGGTGGCTGTAGCTCTGGTGGAATGTGGTCTGACATAGGCTGGAACAGTCTTTCCATGAAAGGAATAACAGAATCTGATGCAATGTCCAATCCATTTAGAAATAGTCTGTTTTGAAATTGCTTTTCCTTGGACTGCAGGGCGTAAGCTACAAAAGCTGTTCAGACTTCCTACTGGCTTTGGTTCTGTCCAGGTAGTATCGAAGTTGTCTATGAATGTCCAAGGTATGCAAAAGTCTTTCCCCCTTATTCTCCGGATTGGGGAAGAAAGCAGGCAGATGAATGGCTTGATTTAGAGAAACCCTAGATACCACCTTTGGCATAAAGGTAGGGTTGGTCCTTAATGAAACCCTGTCTCTGTGGAAAATAATAAAGGGTGGTATTGCCATTAGGGCCTGTAGCTCCGAAACCCTTCTTGCTGAGGTAATTGCCAACAGGAAGGCTGTTTTCCATGATAGAAATTGCAAGTCAACTGAAGCTGCTGGCTCAAAAGGAGGTAGAGTCAGTTTTTCTAAGACAAAATTGAGGTCCCAGGCTGGCACTGGGGCCTTTCTTGGTGGCTTAATGTTCTTGATTCCCCTGAAGAATTGCCTTAGTAAGGGGTGAGAGAAAACAGGAGGATCAGTGTTGTATCTAGCTGAAATAGCAGATGCATGTATCTTTATTGAAGAATATGAGAGGCCGCTCTGTAACATATCTGCCAAATATTCCAGGATAAGTGGTATGTTCAGTAATGATGCATCATGTCCTTTGCTGGTATTCCAATTGCTGAATCTTTTCCACTTTGCTAAGTAGACCTTTCTGGTGGATGGTCTTCGAGCCTCTGTTAGTATCCGCTGAACTTCCTTGGAGAGAGATAAGCTGAAGTTATTTATGGGATCTCCCAGGCTGTTAGCTGCAGTGTCTGAAGATTTGGATGCAGTGTTTTGAAATTGTGTTGAGTTAAAAGTAGAGGCCACTGAGGGAGGGCCCACCTCCTGGTGTGACATATGCTCCGTAGTAGTGGGTACCAGTGTTGTCTTGGCCAATCCAGAGCTATTATGATTCCCTTGGGCTTCTCTGCTTTGATCTTTAGTAATACTGAGGTCATCAGTGGCAGAGGTGGGAATGCATAGATTGCTAGGGAGTTCCAGTTGAATGAAAGGGCATCTATTTTCCAAGCCTTTGGATGGTATGTCCTTGTGCAGAATTTTGGTAGAAGATGATTGAGGTGTGAGGCAAATAGGTCCACTTCTGGCTTGCCCCATGTCGAAGTGAGTTGTCTGAAAGCCTTCGGATGTAACATCCACTCATGTGAATCTGTGAAATTCCTGCTTAGGCTGTCCGCCAGCACATTGTCTTTTCCTGGAACAAACTGGGATTGTAACTGGATGTTTAGACTCAGTGATTTCTCCCAAAGCTGCATTGTCAGTCTGCAAAGGGGGTAAGAGTGGGTGCCCCCCTGCTTGTTTATGTACCACATCACCGTGGTGTTGTCTGTCCGTATCATTAAGTGGCCTTGCTGGAGTTGGTTTTGAAAAGCCTCGATAGCATGCATTACTGCCAGCATTTCCTTTTGGTTTATATGCAGGTGTGTTTCCTTTGGAGACCATTGTCCTTGTATGCACCTGCCTTCCATGTGCACCCCCCCCCCCCATCCACGGTCTGAGGTGTCTGTAGTCATGGTCTGTGTTATCTGTGGTTTTTTGAATGACATACCTGTGTTTTCCTGGCTCACCGAGGCCCACCATAGGAATTCCTTTTGTAGGCATGGGATGAGTGGTATGATTGTCTCCAAGTCGTTGCTGTGTTGAGACCAAATGCTTTTTAGGTACCATTGAAGCTTTCTCATATGAAGTTTTGCTAATGGAACCAGTAGAATGCAGGATGCCATGTAACCCAGGGCCTGTAGGAATCTCCTTGCAGTCATCTGGGTGAGTTTTGCTAAACCTTTGAAGTATTGAGTTAACTTCTCTTGCTTGTCTTCTGTCAGGTAAGCCATCTGAGAGGCTGTGTCTAGTTTGGCTCCTAAGAAGATTATTTGCTGGGAAGGCTGCAGTCTTGACTTCTGGAAGTTGACAGTGTATCCCAGAGCTTGAAGTAATCGTATGACATAATCCAGGTTGTTTGTCAACATCAGTTTGTCGTCCGCTTGTATGAGGCAGTCGTCCAGGTATGGGTAAATTTGTATACCCTGGAGCCTGCAATGAGCAATTACTGAAGCCAGGCATTTTGTAAACACTCTGGGCACAGTAGATAAGCCAAATGGCAATGCTGAGAATTGATAATGCTCTGGCCCTGCAAGAAATCTGAGGTATCTTCTGCAGCTGTGTCTGATAGGGACATGCAGGTATGCCTCCTTGAGGTCCAGAGTAATCAGCCACGACTCCTTGCCCAGCATGGGAAGAAGTTGCTGTAAAGTCAGCATTTTGAACTTTGGTACTATGAGAAAGGTGTTTAATGCGGACAAGTCCAGTATTGGTCTCCATTGAGATTCTTTTCTTGGAACAAGGAACAGTCTTGAGTAAACCCCTGCTCTTGTTCTTTTTGTGGAACTCTTTCTATTGCTTTCATTTGAGTCAGCAGAGTGATTTGCTTGATAGCCTCTGCCCTTTGATGTTGTGGTAGATTTGGCATGCCTTGTTTTCTTGGTAAGGTATGAAAATGAAACCTGTACCCTCGGTCTATAATGTCCAAAATCCATTTGTCCTTTGTCAGTCTGTGCCAGTTTTTTGCAAACAGAGATAATTTTCCGCCCAAGGGAGCTTCTAGTTGTTCCCTGGTAGGCGGTAGTAGAGGAAAGTCATTGAGTTTGTGGTTGTTGGGCAGGTGAAACCCCTGCGTCACTTCTTTGGTTTCCTGGCTGCCATTGTCGTCCCCTGTAAGGGCCTCTGTATTGGCCTTTTCCTCGGCCACGTCTGTTCTTACCCCTTTGAAACGTTTCTGGATTAGGAAAGGACCAGTTTTTTGAAGGCCAATTCCTATTGAATCTAGGGGGTTGAACCTGGAGGAAATCTTTCACAGTCTGAACTGATTTTGCTTTTTCTTCGATGGTCTTTAACACATCCTTAGCATTTGCACCAAAAAGCTTGTTCTTTTCCAAAGGTGCATCCAGGAGTTTTGCTTTTACATGATCTGGTAGAGGTTGATCTTTTAACCAAGCATGTCTACGAATCACTGCCCCTGTCATAGCTGCCCTACATGAAGCTTCCAGTGCATCATATCCACACTGCAGGAAGTGATTGCTTACTTGCTGAGTGTTATGTACAGCTTCCTGCAAGGTCTTCCTGTCTAGAGGATCAGGAGAAGCTAATGTTTTTTGTAAATCTTCTAAGAGATAATCCTGATATTGTAACATATGAAAAAGGCAATTTAAAGCTCTCATAGATAAGGTAGTGGATGTGTAAACTTTTTGCCCCATCTCTCTAATGACCTTGCTTCCCTGTTGGAGGGCAAAGGATTTTTTGAGGTGGAGGCTGAAACTCCTTTAGGCCCCTGTGAAATACTTTCCAAATCAGCAGAATGGGCCCTGAATAAATGGGAATGAGTTTCTGGGACCCTGTAATACTGGTCTGGCTTGGCTGGAGCAGGAGGAAGAGAATCAGGGGTAGCACTAGAGTCAGAATACAAATCATCCAGAACATCAAGTACCGGAGGAATAGCTAAGGGCCTGTGCTGAGGCTTCTTAAGGAAAGTCCTAAGGCGTTTCCTAGAATCAGAATATTCCTGACCCTGCCACTTGAAATGTTCCCTCATGGTGTGCAGAACTTCCCCAAAAGAAATATCCACAGGAGGGGTGGCCGAAGGGATGGAATCCTCTGCATCAGAGTCCTCATAGGTCTGGAAGAGCTCTTCCTGGCTATCAGAGTGGACAGAGCCGTCAGAGTCTTCATCTGAAGGAGTAGGGTCAGAGGGTTCAACCCGGGGCCTTTTATCAGGAGGAGGCTGGGATGCTCTCTCAGGATGGGCCTGTGAACCTCTAATCATGGAAATTAAATCAGCAGCCATGGACATAATTTGTGTCTCCGGAGTCGGCTGAGGTAAGGATTTAGGAGTAATATGCTTTGATTTGCTGGCTGCCTTAGCCCTAGTGTAGGCCTTAATAGACATGGCCATAGGAGGCCTAGCAGCTCCACGTGCAGGAGTGACCTTGTCTACAGCAATGGTCTCGGGCATTTCCTCGGTTTCGGTATCTGGAGGAAAATCTATAACTGGCGCCGGAGGAATTGGAGAAGTCGGTAATGCGGTGTCTTCGGTTCGGAGCGGTGGAGAGACCGTCTCAGAGGGAACCGGAGCACTTGAGCTAGGTTTTGGCGTGGAGTCAGTGGTAGACGCGGGCCGAGGATGTTGGTCACGGTCTTTACGCTTTTTGGGAGTTTGCGATGTCGGAAGATCCGACAGCATGGTGTAAGCGAATTTATCGCCGAAAAAATCTTCAGCGAACTCCGCCCGGCACCTGAGAGTGCGCTTGTTGAAGCGAGCACAGGCTACACAGGCCGAGACATCATGGTCTGGGCCCAGGCAAGGGAGGCAGTAAGAGTGGAAATCCTTATGAGGTATTTGTTTACCATAAAAAAGACAATTGTTAACTTTTTCAGTAATTTCTGACATCGGCTGAGGCAAGAAAAGGTCCCCAACGGGGTACTTAGCTTTTTTGATGACTTCGGTATCGTAGAATACAGGAGCTGACCGACCGGCACTTGTGAACTGCTTCTGCTTCGGGCACCGCGTGGCAAGAAAGACTGAAGAAAATGGCGTCGGCTGATGCTTATATACTCCAGCCGCTCTGACGTCGGAGAGAAATGCGACATCAGCCGACGTCGGACCCAGACTTTGGAATCCGGCCGACCGAGGGCTGCCTGAGGCAGGACAACCCACATGTTATGACTGCAGTTGCATTCTTGAAGGACATCACCCATCTCACAAACTTACAGACATTTACTCACCTACTTGAACTACTCCCTCACTAACTCCTCCCACTGTGACTTCACACACACACACACACACACACACACACACACACACACACACACACACACACACACACACTCTTCCACCATTTTCCCCTTCAAAGCTGAGTATTGGGCATATGTTTTCTGAAAAGTATGTGCAAAACAGTGAGAATGAATCAGAAGAAGTGGCAACGTGTAGACAGCAAAGTGAAAGCTAAGCAGGAAGAAACATCGATTGAAAGACTTTTTTATTTTTTTATTATTCCAGGAACCAAGGCTCTTACTGAGGAACACAGTTTAATGAGAAGTATGTGTTCCTGTGTGCCTTGATGTAATACTTCCCCTGTACAGACTATGTTAGACTCTCTGAGTGAAGCCTGGTTAACTGTTAATGCCTTCAGAATCAAGATTGGCATGGTATGTGTGAAATATTTAGGCTATATAATGGGTAGGGGGATTGTTGTATCCTATAAAGAAAAAAAAAACAAAAGCACTGAGAAGATGGTGTTTTCCAAGAAGCAAGTAAATTCTTTCTTGAGTTCATCTGGATACCACTGAAAATGTTTACCCCGCTTTACATCAATACTTTCATGCACATTTGACTAGAGGGAAAATGACCCTTAAAGTGAAGTGATTGCTAGAGACAAACAATGGTTATACTCAGATGAAGGAAATATTTTGTTCAAAGTTTAATATCATCTCTGGATTTCAACAAGTCTTCCAATAGCTTATTCTGATGAATCAGATGTAAGCCTAAAGACTACACTGCTGCAGATCTTTGATGAGGAAAATATCCTATACAATATCAAAGTATTCCATTATCAAGAGTGAATAGTTAGCAATCAAGTGTGCACTGCCTTCATTAAAATATTACCTCTTTAGCTGATAATTTTTATTGATGACAAACCGTGACTCACTGAAAGGGTTGAGCAAGCCACAGGACACAAAGAGAAAGCTGTATCATTAGGCACCCTTATTACAGCCATTTAAATTCATGGTTAAACATAGATCAGGCTGGACTAAGTAAAATGTAAATGATCTGTCTAGGGCTCACAGCCCATCTGTTGACCCTGAAATTGAGGGTTTCATGTTGGTGGTCAGTGTAATATAGTGTGGTAGATCTCACCAAATGTTATGGCAATGTGATGTAAAACTGACACAAAACATTGTGAATAATGCTGCTGCAAATACACCGTAAGGTAAATATTATAAATAGGTTCATAGGTTCATAGGTTTATACTAGGCTATCTGCCCTAAGGCATTTATAAGCCTAGCCCAAAGTTTTGTGGCTTACGTCACCCCTTATATGAAAAAATACTGTGCCCATTAGTTTGTTGTGCCTCTGTCCAGCAGTGACACAGAGATGATTCCCGGGGTAAACCTACGATCTCCCATCCACAGGTCAAGATTTCTCTTGAACAGAGCCAGCGAGGTGCTCTGCCTCACATGGACTGGGATTTTATTCCACAGCATAGGGAGTCTCTGAGTGATAAATGTATCCCTCCAGCACATCCTATTTATATCCGTGCTAAGGTTTAAGTCACTTGTTCTAGTGGTTTTGGTGGATTTGGATTTTTTGAGGTGGATCATGTCCATTAATTCTGGGTTGGACATGGCCTTGTATGTCCGGCACATGTCACCTCTGAGCAGACGGTATGCGACTGAATGGAGCTGGAGTTTCTTCAATCTGGTAGCATATGACAGATTTTGGAGTCCCTTTATCCTTTTGGTGGGGAACTTTTGGGGTCTCTCCAATTGCTGCAGATGTCGGGTGAGATACATCCCGAATGGGGCATTGTACTCTATCATTGGTCTGATAAGTGAAGAGTACAGGGGAACAATGACCTCACTAGATCTGGATGTGAATCCCTTCATGATCAGGTGGGCAATATAGAAGGTCTTTCTAACCACTTTAGCAATGTGAGTGTCAAAAGAAAGTCCACTGTCAACCTGGGTCCCCAGGTCCCTGATAACCTCTTCTGTGCTTAGTGGATTGCCACCTATATGGTAGCTTGGGGTTACCTTGTTTTTCCCGAAGGGTATGACAATACATTTTTTGGTGTTTAACTTCAGGCCATGGCTCTGGCACCAGCTATCTGTTTCCGTGAGTCCCTTCTGAAGGATATCCATGTCCGATGCACTTTCCACTATGGCGCCCAGTTTGCAGTCGTCTGCAAACTTTGTCAGCCAAAGTCCTCCCATGTTGGCCTGTACTTCTGAGAAGTAGATGCCGAACAATAGGAGGCCAAGGACCGAGCCCTGTGGGACACCACTTGTGACCGGCTTGGAGTCTGACATAGCGCCAGCAACTCTAACCCTGTGGGTTCTGTCCTTAAGCCAGTTTGCAACCCATCTTGTGACATATGGGTTTACATTTAAGCTGGTAAGTTTTTCTACAATACCCGAGTGGGGTATTGTGTCGAAAGCCTTTGCAAGGTCAAGGTAGGCTGTATGGACTGCCTTTCCCTCATCAATGGCCAATTATTTCTTTTAAACAATGACATAAACATTCCTGCTCCTTTAAGGCACATAATAATTAAAGAGTGTTATCCTTGGAATTTTGCTAATGAAACCAGTTACTCTATTAAAGTGGTGTATAAAAGCAGGGTTATAGGCCTGCTAGTCAGATAGAAAGTAGCCTGTTAAGAAGCTGGCATATATGTATACAGAGCATTTCTGGGTGAAGAGCTGCAGTAAAGGCGAGACTTCACTGAGTATTTTTCAGAAATATGGATGTTTTCCTAAAAGGACTCCAGAAGAATGACCACTTATATGGACTGTTAGAACATGCTTGAAACAATGCTGGTCACATGTTATTTGAAAAGTTTTTGTACCAATATAGCTACGTATGTCCATACTGGAATTTATTAGAGGAGTCTCATTTGTTTATTTTCTTATATACATATAATTTTAACTCTTTTTATCCATAGTTTCCCTCCATATTTCCACTGAATTGGCCTTTTAGCACAGTCTGTCATGGTAAACAAAGAGAATGAATGAACCAGTTAATCAATCAAACAATCATGCAAACATAAAGAAAGAAATAATTACAATTTTTACACTTTAATCTACCAATTCAAACAGCCATATTTGCATTATTTCTGATTTATTGTTTGATCATTCTGCTCTGCAGTTCACCTCCACAGACAGGTTGTTGAAAACTTTAAACATTTTATTTAACAGATAAATTGTTCCTTGCACCCCTAGTAGAAAGAAACAGATTTTGAAATGCACCTGGCATTGCAATGCCATCATGCGACCATTTTGCTTTTCAGGCATAACCTGACAATTGAACATAAACATTTAACGCACTCACACTTTTAAGTAAAAAATATATAATAATGTGATTATTAGCAAATATCTTCACATATGAAGGGGGCAAAAGTGTATCTGTAAACTTGTTAATTTTTATGAGTTTAGTTATTCTGGAATGTAAGTAAAAAAGGGGGCCATCTGCAAAGCAGGATGAAAGGAAGTAAAAATGGTAATAATTAAATTTCTAGTAAAGTTAAAAGAATTTTGAGTATTCTAGAATTATTAGTAGAATCATCTCTCCAACTACACATAATTATTAAGAAACTTCCTCAGACCAATGTGGTCAGAACATGATTTTATTTCAGTAGAACCAGAGATGTATTTTAATTTTATGCCTGTGAAGTTTATTTTAACATCTTGTGCCCTTAAGGTCATGGCACCCACCATTACCTGTAAGCCTGTCTGTCACATAACCAACTAATAAAAATGCTGCACAGGCTTTTGGGGAACAGGCTTAGCTATAACCATATACATAAAGCAACTGCTGGGGCTAAGGAGTAATCTATGTGTATGAAGTAAACAAATAAAATTATCTTTGATACATAAATCATCTAAGATTTACTTCTACAATATCACACATTAGCATGTTTTCTAGACAAACAGAAAAATATCTAATAGAACAAAGATCCAAGATGTCTGAGGAGATTTGAAAATGTAATGCTACTGCTATAAAAGGGTCAGTAAAATGTCTAAAAATGAGATTATTAAAAAAACACAGCAAGTGTGGAGGTCTCCACCTGTGATATGGTCTAGTGGTGTTAATTACAATGTATGCCCTGTATTAATTTAATATAGCAGGAAATTATATATAGACAGTGTAATATATGACTGTTTTGTCAGCTCACTGACCTAATATGAAGACAGTAGATGTTAATTATTTCTTTTGTTAAGGATTTTGTGCCTTAGCTATAAGCCTTGATATTTTCAGAAACATAACTATTTTCTGAAATGTGATTTTGTCTCACTGGAATACAGCAATCACTTCAGGAATATAATACCCACTATGATAGCAACCAGTTTCACTAAGGTATTCGTAGTCACAGCTTAGAGCAGAAGGACAAAGAAATTTTGAATAATAAGGAACCAGCACTCGTTTAATGCAAGGAGAACACATGGTGGCAAATTTAACTTGTAGTTCTGCCACAGCAAATGAGGAGGTTTGTGTTGAAGAAGGTTGTTGCCATAGAAGTTTGTTAGGGATAGGTACAGTACCTTATTTACAGCCTCCAGTAAATGCAAATGGGTTCATCTTTATTAGTTCATATAGTCTGCGTTACTTGCAGTGATAATAAAAACAGTCTGATCTTCATCATTCACTATGTAGTCATTGTTGTATATTACTGTCATGTAGTCATCTCTACATGATAGAGCTGTAAAGGATTTCTGCATTTAGTTAAAAACTGTTACCAGTTAATGCAGTGGATGAAAACTACAACTTGTTAATAGGCTGCTTCCTGTGGCCAGGGTTCAGGGTTTGAATATTTCCAAGTTCATTTACCTACTGTTTGATATTAAGCAAGTTACCTAATCAAACAGTGCTTTGGAACAATTGGGAATTTGGGCTAGACTTCTTAATGGTCTCCTGGACTACATGTGTAGTAATTATGAATCTGTTGTCATTGTTTGCAATCCATTCCCTATTGCACAGCTGATTTAGGTCAGAAAATATTATGGCAATGACATCAGCACACCATTATTTTAATGCAACATAGTTAAGTTATTCTTCAAGGGCAGGTGGGAGTGCATTTGTGAGTGAAACACTGAATTGCAAATCTGATTGCCAACAACAGTGAATGCATTTGTGACTGTTCTCTTTAACGTAGAATTATTCAGATGACTTTTATTTCTCCAGAGATTGTAAGCATTGTCTTAGCATATGTTATCAAGTGGTTATTTCTTTGGTTCTCATAAGTATTCTTATTTGAACTGTGCTATACTTGGCTGGATCATATGACATGATCCTAGTGATTTTTACACAGTACAATGTAAGTGATCAAAAGCTATCAATACGAACATGCAATGTATTTCTTCTTAAAATAAGCTATGTAAACTGTTAACAACGTGTTTGTAGCTGAGAGTGGGGAGAGGTTTCTCTGTGGATGAAAATACCTTATGCTCTTATCTAGTCATTTTTCAGCAGTCTTTAATCTGGTTTGGCAGGGCTAGTGTGCATGTGTATGTATGAATTCTGTTTTGATAAATACATCTAAGAAGAATGCACTCAACAATATAGCTATAATTGGTGGCTTTAGGGAATGTCTCTAGAGAAAATATCTGACTCTACTGAGCTATTAAAGTTAAAAAGACAATCCATCTCTGCAGAGCTAATGTGAATTTGTAGACAGCAAATTGAAATATCGTACTGTGGCCATTTTTCTCACAGCCAGGCATGCAATATTGATTTAGTGTCCGTAAATTGTTGAGTTCAGATATTAGTGGATTATAACATCAGTAGCTTGAGTGGCATTTTAAGGTTAAAATGTGTGGAAAATGGCTACTATCATTATTAGTTCATATATTTTGTTTCAGTACTTATTGGGAAAAGTGTTCAAAACTACAATTTAAAATGCACTCTAATAAATGTAGTATTAAACAAGAAATATAATTTAAAGCAATCAGGAATGTGAATTGTGGAACACATGCATTTATGGATAGCCATAAAAATGTATGCAGGAGGCCCATCATTTGAAAACATCCGGAGGATCAACATATATTAATCTATCACTGGCCAGGTAGATTTTCAATGAATGAGTTTCAATGAATTTTCAATGAATTTGAGTTTGAAGGAAAGGGAATTTTACTGTTGTTCATGTTAAATATAATTTCATGAGAAGTTTGTTCCTGTTCATGCTAAGTCTGTTTTCAATGTTCAGGAATTTTTTTTTTTTTGTTTAGCAAATGTCCATCAGTGTTTCTGCTATAAGTTTTGAAATAAATGTTTTAAATGAAAATAGTATACACACTGACAGGTTTAAATAGTGTTTATAGTAACCAAGGAGGGAGACAGAGAAAGAGAGAGAGAGAGATAAAGAGAGCAACAAGAAATAGAACAATGGAATGGCTATTTGGAGAGGGTGCATGTCCCTGCCAAGGGTCTCATTTCATCATGATCTGAGTCTAAGAGTAGTGAGAAGTGAGATTGTTTTGGTGAGGAAGCACTGAAATCTGTCAAACTGGTATAAGTGCTTGATGAGGTACATGCCATATGGCAAATTATATTAAATGATTGGTCTAACAATGAATGAATAAAGTGGGACTATAACTTATTTTTACCTTGAGGAGTTACCACAAAGGATAAGCTGTGCAAGGTAGAATGACTTTTTAACCATCCCAGAGATGTGGCAATCAAAGTAGATTCTGGTAAACAGTAGTGATCCTAGATTTACCAAAGGAAACTATGCTATATTTTTTTCTGCTGAGGGTAAGCTAATGATTAATACATCAAACATTTGTTTTTGGACAGAATTTTAGTATCAGAATGGAAATTGATAATCACCACAATTTGTAATATTCAAATCATCAACAGACATTGTTAGTCATAGTCAGATGATATCAGCTTCTATGTAAACTTTGAAAGTTCAAAGTTTCAAAACTTCAAACTTCATATGGTCGAGACCAAAAGATCGAAGTTTTGAAACTTCAAAAGGAGATTGATGTACAGTACAGAATGGGAAGTTTACCGTTCTCTTCACTGCAGTGCGATCTCGGAGTTGGTATATTTAATTAGCAGGAGGTGCTATAATGACGAAATGAACATATTTTATTGATGACCAGGAGGATTTTTCATTTCATTCTAAAGTTTGTTGATGTTGTAGTTTCGGCACATAGACTTATTTTAAAATTTGCTAGCATGCTATGATGGATTGGTACAGGTATCTTATGCGTCTATCCAAGAGACAGTATAGTTCAGAGCAATAAATAGCAGCCTCAGCAAAACAGTCAGATTGACTATGGATTGGGGTAAGGAGCAAGTCTATGCAATTAGGAGAAATGTTTGCGTGGTCATGTTAAAAAAGATTAACACTTCTACTAGGTGGAGGGAGTGGGCAGTTTGGCCAAGTGCACTGGCATTTGCAAAGTCCAATAATTTCAAGTATTATTTGTTGATAGAAAATGTTTGACAGTTTATGTGCACTAATAAGAATGATGTTTGGTTTGTCTGCAAACTTTTTGAAGTAGTTAAGATACTCTATGTATTCTAAAGGGGTCAGCGAGGTGAGATAATCAGTTTTAATCTGTGTAACTAGATCTTCAACCATTTCTGTATTTGTAAAATGTGAAATCCAGTGATAAACAGTGGAGTTACAAACAAATACAGACACTCTGACAAGTTGCTGGTGAATCTGAGTGCACAGTAGGCATTGTACCCTAGAATACATGGAGTGCTCTCATCACAGTGGATACAGGTTTCTATAATTACATTAATAATGATTTCTTCTAGGTTAATTAAAGCATATAGTTCATATATTTTGTTGATTTAAGCTTCTGGTGCTGCTGTGATATTATCTAGATTTGAGTTTGCTATGTTGGGATGTCCATCAGGTAATTTCTGGCTATAAAGTGCACTAATGGGTTACAAAATTTTAGCTAGCATTCAAAAATCAAGGGGTGAACAATGGACACCTCCCTAGAAAAGCAGGTGGGATTGCTGATCATTTTGTACCATGCAGGCTCACACGGGTTCACTATGAATAATTCAAATTCACTAGCCAATTACTGAAAACAGTTATTTTATCCTTGAATTTAGGCATCATTTTTGGTGATTGCCGAATGTTTCTCAATAGCATGGCCTATGAAGGCACAAGCAAAGAGTTCAATAAGACCTCTCTGCATCTCCCTCAGAGTAGAACATATGGGATCTTTCACTCCAGACAGCTACAGAGCTATACATGTATCTTGGAGGTACAGAAACCTAAGCACCCTAGTGATATCCTTAAACCTTGCACTGGGGAGGTACCTGTCACTCTATCTTTAGCCATCCTGGTAAGTGCTGTGCCAGAATATCTTACATTGGAGTCACCAATGAATAAGACATTTCTAGGATGTGCTGCAGGCATATGAGACTTTAAAGGTACAGGATTGCCAAACACATGACTCCCTATAACCACAGGTGTGAGTATGCATGTGGATGTGATGTTGCTGTTTCTGCAAATGGTTGAAGTAAGTTAGCAGGATGTCTTGGAGGCCTAAGATACTTATGCAATGATTTATTTACCACCACTGCATATGTGGAAGCAATGATTTAGTGGTGTGGTAATGCAATGTGGCTGTGGTGCTGTTTATTGATGGTGGATGAGATGGAAGATTATCCTCCAGTTTAGATAAATAGATAAAATCTCTTGCAGGCAGAACCAATACATTATAAGAAGTGGGTTGTCAGTAAACATTGGCTAAGGAAGATGCAAAAGCAGAATGGGACTCCATGGTAACACATAGTGGTTTTTGTTTTTTTTTTTTGTTTGTTTTGTTTTTTTGCTTGAGGCAGGATTAGCAATCCAACAAATAATAAATAATATCTTCAACAAGTTGTACAGATCTAAGATCAGTTAAACATTGAGTTTGAGGGCACATAATGAATAACCAGTTTAGGTAGAAATATAGGGGAGACCAGTTTAGAGTGAAATTTAGTCTGAGAAAAAATGCTTACAGCTGCAGTTAAATATGGGTATTCAGTATTCTGGGTCTATAGACCAGAATGGAAAGAACAATTAAATAAACAGTTTAAGAGGAGTGCCTCTTCAAAAATATACTTCAGTGCTTACTAACAAGACCTAATGAAAGAAGAATGGGAAAGCAATGTATGACTAAATTTACATAATGGTCAGACAACTAGAGACCCACTGGATTTAAGAAAGACAACTAGGGTGCCACGGGATTTAAGAAAGCAACAGGATGGCTCTTGAAAACTTTGCAATGTTTTCTTTTCCTTTAATAGAAATGCTAATTTCTTGCCTCTACCTCATTTCACAGGTAATTAGCATATACATCCTTTGACTTACTAGGAGATACAACTTTGTTCTGTTGTGACACAACCGTTTAATAATTAAGTAAAAAAAAATAATTAAATGGATGGCTTAAGGGCACTACTCAAAACAGGCATCAGATTCTCATATTTGTTATTATACACAACTGCATGCATAACAGTTTGGTATAAGGAATATGTAACTATCAGCATTGATTTGGAGTGGTAATGATGTCAGTGGGCAATGCCTTTTCCTCAATATGGAAGTACATTTATCTATAGCCATAATAACTGAATTTTAAAAGATTAATATGCAAGGATACTTTATGCAGTGCTTCTAGTTCTACTCTTAAGATCCCATCTTGTCAGGGGAAATCTGAAGAAGTTGCATCCTGACTTTTAACTTGCAGTGTGTACTTGAAGTTTTTAAGTAACTAAAGGGAATGTGGTGCCAAATGTAAGTACCTGTATTAAGTTAACTATAGCTGATACCCCTAATCTAGGCTATGGGAATACTTCTCAATGTCATGATGGAAGAATAAGAAACAAAGGACTTTAAGATCTGCAATTATTGGGTCACCTAATTAGCATAAACATAAGTAGTCCTCTGCTCAGAAACTATTACTAGGTTACTTAAAATATTAGTTTGTTCTTACTTTCCTCTTCATCGTTAAGATCATCAGTAAATGGGGCAAACTATGAACTTATGAAGAAAGGTAGAATGTCTGGAAGGGTCTACATCACCAGATCAAATGTTTAGGTTATCGAATACCTAAACATTGAACTGATAATACTGAAAGCAAAAAAACATGAATGGCCAATTTAACACAGGGAAAGAATTCCCTTGGCCGTAAAAAACAAACAAACAAAAAAAAATGTTAAACCCAAATGAAGTGGGGGGGGGCTGTGCCCCCCACACACCCATAACTAAATATACCAACTTCAAGATTGCTCTACATTGGACAAAAGGGCAAAATATGCATAATGGCCAAGGGATTTTTTTCCCTGCGTTAAATCAGCCGTTCGTGGTTTTTTTGCTTTCTGTATTACCAGTTCAATGTTTAACATATAGTGACTTGAACTGTTTCCAGGCAGCCAGTCTACTTTTTGCTTCTATCACCAGCTCATGTTTGGGCTAAAGGTACAAATCACAGAATATAAGAAATCAAGTTGGTTAATTATTTGCTAAGGCTTTGCTTTATTATACACAACAGTTCACATTACTCAATTCCACAAGTACAGTAGCAGCAACTAAAGAAAAGAAGTGTAACTGACACGATGCCAAGAATCCAAATGGCTACCCTGTGTGTGCCTGAAATGTTGGTGAGTCATGCATGTTCAAGGTCACCACTGACATCAGCAATTTCAGAGGAGCTGCTCGTAGTTTCTTTCTTGATATTGGGATCACTAATTCCTTAACAAGTAAGATAGAATTGTACACACTGTACACACTTTCTAGCTTAAACATTTTTGACAGTTACATTGGGTCACATTAGACCTATGGCTGTGATACTAGCATAAACGCTGATCACAGATGGAGACAAGGCATGGTCTATAATAATTTATAGCTGATTTACACCACTTATGTGCATAAAGTGTAACAGGTCTTATTTATGGAAGCTGGATATGATAATATGTATACAGATTTAAATACTAGCTAATTCATAAATGATCATGTGTATGTATTTAATTCTTACAATCCCATGTGGTTTTAAGAATAGCAAAACCTCCAGTACTATAGTGAAGTTTCACATGAAGATGAATCTATTGATAATTTTAAATAAAAAAAGTACAATATTAGCTTATTTTCATTAATTTATAATGCATTTATAGATTAGATGGTCCTTGCATGGCTTTGGATTCCTTCCCCTCTTATTTCACTGATTATGGGTGGTTTTGGATTTGTTCCCTCTTATTTCACTGATTATGGGATCCCTCATGTATTATTGCTGGATGTGTGATTATACGTGAAATAAGTAATAAGTGTGTCCTTAAATGACTGTTGCTGTTAAAAGTATTAGAATTCATTAGACCTTCTGAGCTGGGCAAGCCAGTGAAGATTCCTGATGAGTGCACATCATGTTTTTCATATTGTATATCAAATATCTTGATTGTGTGTACTCTTACCTGTGTAAACATAGCATATGCTGTCAGCCTGGGGTGACAGAAACATGGGTACTTAATTCTCTATTCACTGGGAAGGAAATGAAAATATCAGAATAACAATTCTGGGCAGCAGTAGTCTCTTTTTTCTTTTGAGAGCAGCTTATGAAATGTTAGTGCTTATGGCACAGTAGCTGGAAGCACTGGTTGACATGATGGATGGCAAACTAGAGTTTATTACTGGAAGGCTAGATGCAATTATGCTAGATGTTGGGCCTGTGTGTAACAAGTTTGTTCCTTTAAGGGTGGAAAGGAAAGGCTGTGTACAGAAGTACAACAGAAGGGGAAAAGGACTGAAAAAAATATTGAGGGAGTGAGAAAAAGGCATGATGAGCAGATAAAAGCTCCTGATTCAGACAGATAAGGCTTGAATGAGAAGAAAGTTAACATCAAGAATCATACGAGAAGGGAAAATATCAACAGACTTGGTCTGGAGTAGGGTGTACAAGGCCAGATCCCAAATTTGTTTGCCAAAGAATGAATGGAAGCATTGATACAGGATTGTCAGAGACACATCCCTCAAGTAGGCTCTCATACCCAATGTAAGAAAGGGAGTGAGAAGTCGAATTATACGTCATTGCATTAAACGTGTAAAACTACATAGCTTCTATACCAAAGACTGGCTATTGAAGTAAGTGACAATCCAGAAGGGGCTAGCAATGGGATTAAGAATAGGAAGTATAGTGAAGGTTTTTTTTTTTGGAAATATTTTATCAGAGAGTAGGAATTACACAAATTGTGCTCCCATTTAAAGGGCTTGATCATTAGCAAAATGTATATATTATGGTGGGAACATAAAGGATGAGGCAACTAGCCTGTACAGAGCTGTCATGAATGGTAAGGAGACCTTTGTGGCTGCAAGAAGATCAAGTGGAGCATATGGAGGGGGGTAGTTTAATGAAAAAGTAGAGGTGTCTACAAATCTGTGGCCTTTGAGCCTTGGACACGATTGCAAGGGGGTGTAGCTACAATGGACATGCCAAAGCCTGGAGTTGCCAGAGAAACAAAGTAATATACCTTGAATGTCACCATTAAGGTAGTCCAGAGATCTTGGACTAGAATGAGGAAGGAAAAAGGATGGAAGATGGAATGCAAGACTGTTCCCCAATCAAGAAGAGATAGCTGAGAGAAAGCTTATGGTGCAGTTTGCATGAAGTGAAAGAAGCCTGAGGGGACTGGCTGATTCCAGAAAAAGAGAAAGTTTCAAGAACAAAGAGCTCACAAAGAGAACCTGTAGATAGACATACAGAGTGCTGGAGACATGAAGAGTTGAGTCCATTATTCATGGGGGGGATATGGCTCAACAATGAGGGAAGGATCCTTCTTTTAAACAACTAGAGGTAAGTAACAATGGGGCTTGGGGGTCACAGAAATGGAACTTTCATTTGTCCTGTTTTGTACTTCATATGAATAAGCTGAAACATTGGCAATACAATCAGATGATGTATGATAAGGAAGAAAGTCAGTTTAATGAAGATCAGGTGCATATAAGAAACAGAATGCTGATAGCTGAAGGTAAGCATGTGAAATTGTGGGAGGCTGACATAATAGTTAAGGTGTTTACCTTACAGACTCCAGGTGCAGGGTTTGATTCTCACATTGGGCAATTGGCTAGGCTTAAAGTAGTCCACAAGGGTAGTTAGCCTAGTACTAATCTATGAACCTATGAACCTAAATGGACTGTGATAGTGTGAAGAGAAGATGAGTGAGAGAGAGGTTGAATTTACACTGGCTATAAAGCAACCAAAGTGACAGATGTGAATTTATATTTTAAATGGTGTACTGTGTGAACATTAGTGTATTGGGAGGGGAAATGCACTGGTATATGCTTCCTCCACTTGGAGGAAGGTGTAAAGGGTAGCTTTTGCTTATATGAAAATTGTTGATAATAATGGGAGGATGAGGGATACTGTTAGTGTGTGTGTGTGTGTGTGTGTGTGTGTGTGTGTGTGTGTGTGTGTGTGTGTGTGTGTGTGTGTGTGTGTGTGCATTTGAAGTGCTTGGAATGCCAATAAATATAAGGAGAGATGTATTATTTAGTTTGCATAGCTTTTGCTTAGTTCATGTTGTTTATGAAGGAACGGGATAAGCATAAAAAATGTAATATACATTATAAAGTGTTTACATGTTTGGACTGATGAAGACTAGGGGTATCTGAAGGGTGCAATTGTGGGAAGGCAAGTGTATATAAGAAAGAAGATAATACATTTGCAAAAGAAGTCAAATAAATATTATGTGAATGGATTTGCCTTATGGCCTAGAAACTGAAAACCTATAATGAGAGATTTGCTTTGTTCTGCGTTTACATGGGGAGAAATATGTGAAGTAAAATACAGATTAAAAAAGGTGGACTGAGCATGCACTGAAGAGTTTACTGGTATGCCAGGGTGCAGGTGTGTGTGATGTGAAGGTCACTGCCCCATAGATAATAGTGGTATACTGCATGTCCAATGTATAGGATCTAGCAGGAAGAGAGGTCAGGAAAGGAAAGGAAATAACATGTGTGGGGTAAAAAGACTAAACTGCTTATCTCAACAGCTATTTTGCTGTGGTGGAAACATATTATCACCAAGGAGGGAGAGGTATTGGACTACCAGTTAGAGTAACCAAGTAGAGAGAATTTTAAATTCTGGTTATCTGGAATACCATGTAATATGTTGCAAATGGGTAACACTGAAAGATTTTGGAACCGAACTGTGGTAGCTAATTTTTTGCATATATTTCTTCTGATGGGAAATACTTGTTTAAGGACTGGCTGTTGCTTATTTTAAGAGTGAAGAAAAACACTTAAAATATGGTCTCATATGGATTTCGATATGGACAAATGGAATGAATATTGGAGCATCCCTGTTTTTATGTCTAAGAATGGTTCCGTGTATTTCTTGATTTTAAGAGTTATGATTCAAAATTATCTTACAATATTTCTAGAAATGTTTCAATATTTTATAACTGTCTTATGTTAAATGGTACATGTCTGTACTTCCATATTTTTGGATAAGGTATTTTCTTCTTTATATACTCTAGACATAGTTACTTATTATTTTCTTCCTAAATTATCAGTGCATGTTCAATAAAAAGCTTATAAAAATATTTAACGGATAAAGATAGAATCTTGATAAGTGAAGAGGGGTGGAGCAAGTGGGGGAATGTGGAGAGGGGGTGACTGACATTTGAAGAATGATGATGATATAAGTGTGAAATAATTAGACAGAATGATGGATGCATGTAGAGGGAATTGATGCACAGTGGTGTCAACTCAGTCTATAAGGGATACAGTAAGAAAGTTAGAGGAAAGACTATGTAAGTTGCAAACACAATCAGGAGAATGATGAGAGGAAAAGGAAAGAACACAGATTATGAGAAGACAAAAGGACTAAATGAGGTTAAGGAAGAACAAATAAAAGCAGAAATACAGGATAGAGGTGGTTTCTGCTAGAATAATTGGGAAGTTAGTGCATGGTTGTTAATTTGGAAGCTGAAGGAGCAGAGACATGCATGGACCTTAAGGGTCAGGATAAAAATGTACAGTGGATCAGTATGAATGAGGAAATATAGATTGTTTTTGATAGGTCTGTTGATAATTGTTAAATAAGGAAATTGTGAAGTAATAGAGTAAAACTGGAAAATGATGAGATGGAAATTGAGATGATGTGGCGGACATCAATTTAATTTCTGTAAAACAGTAAGAATAGAACTGAGGCAGATGTTAGCTGATACTTAGGATATTTTCAGGCTGGGAATGAGAGGGGGGTTAGGATATAGCTGGTAGTTGTAGTTGGTGCAAAATGCATTTAATACATTAAGTTTAGGAATTCTATTTGGAACATTAGAACATGTATTAGAGAAGGAGTGATTTTTGAGGTCTTGAAGTACTATATCAACTGAAAGGGGTGAGAATTGGAATAAATTGTGTGTAGTAGAGTGTCACTTAATGATCTCTGTGTGGTCATAGAGCTGCAATCTTTAGGCACTCTTGAAGGAAGATCCACTCCTGCCACAACTGGTTGAAGACAACCCCATTTTAAGGAAAATGAACAGCCAAAGCTAGATGATGGAATCTTAGAGAAAGAGATAGGTTGGGACATGATGATAGAGAGTGAGATAGCATTTGCTTTTTTGAGAAGGACCAGTGCTTTTAATTGGGACTCTAAGTAATTTAAAAGTGAATAGAACTTATTAAAACATGGAGAAGGGTACCATGGAGGAGTGCTGAATGGAGTGGAACTCAAATATATGAATATTCTGTCATGGCTGCAAGATTTAGGCCTAGACATGACTGCAGTATTGAACTTAATGCACAGTGATCAATTTGACTGAAATTAACACTATTGAACTGTTAGCGATTTGTCTGAATTCTGAGTTATTTCCCTGAAATGAACTGTGGGTTATTAAACCAGCTACAATATGTGCAATCTATTGCCAAAAAAATGAACTTTAACATGCTGTCACTATAGATAAAATCCACTAAACATAAGTGAAGCTCCTCCAAGTATTGACTTGCTACACTGGTGGTTGTCAGTGATCAAAATTTGGCAATATTGCCTGCATTTTACTATAATTCTGCAAACTGACTGTATAATATTTTGAGATACATTTTCTATCAAAAAGTGAGAGGGATGATGGTCTGTGTGTTACCACACCAACCTGCTGGGAGAAAGAGAGAGAAGTATGTTTTTTTGAAGAATGCTACCTTTTTTGCAGACTTTTTGTTCTTCTTTAGGTAACCATAAAGAAAAGATATTGAATTACTTCTGAGTTACCATGTGTGTTCCAAAAAAGAAGGTTAGTGTGTATATTGAAATGTAGCTAGGGAAGCAACCCTTATAAAGAAGCATCACTTCTTAACCATTAAACCAGGTTTAAAAAGCACATGGAAAATAGTAGGAATTATACATTATGTTGTTTCTGTTTACAAAGTGATATGACATTTATTAAAGTTTGCTTACCAAATATAACTATAGTGAATATAACCAAACAGTGAAAGAAATGTGTTGGTTAGAATGTACTTACAGCATGAAATGTGTTCAAAATTACTTGCCAAAGCAAATAAATTCTTGTAGTTGGAAGTGAGTATTGCAAAGCTGTATTGAATGTTTTATGGCTGCTAAAAAAAACCAATATATTTTAAATGTTGAATTAAAAACAATAACATTTGAAGTAATGTGGTTTTCAGTTACCTTTAACTTGGGAGAACATGTTGAAATTTCCTTAATAAGTATGTCTTACTGATCTATCCAGCATATGAAAATGTGTTTGCTTAAAGAGAGACAGGCAAAAACTCATCTATGGAGATTCAATAGTATGGTACTTCTGAAGCAGTTTAGAAATATTAACGCACAGATGTAAAACCAGTAAATTTTCTGATATGTTCTATTATTCAAAGACCAATAAGAAATAATTGTTGCGAAATGTGCTACATATTAAAAACATGGAACAAAAAGTGGGAGCCTTTGCAGTGAAAGAAAAAAAATGTTGAAAGCAAAGCTGTTAGCTATATACCACACAGAATGAAATCTTAGCAAACAGCTGAATAAATTCAGAGCATGGTGTTGTTTCAGAAAATGAAAAAAAAATACTGCTTATATGATCCAGACACCTGGTAATGTTTTCTGAATTGTATTATACTTGAAATATACTGTTTTTATAGAAACTATAGTCTGCCATATGGCCATCTGGTGGGGGATGCTGGCTATGCACTGGAGCCGTGGATGATGACACCCATCAGAAATGCACACACATCCAATCAAGAATGCCATAATGAGGTACACACACAAACCAGGATCATTATAGAGTGTGTTTTTGGAATCCTCAAGTCACTGTTCCACTGCCTTGACATATCCGGTGGAGCCTTGCAGTACTTTCCAGCCACATGTGCGCACATGTTCATAGTATGTGCCATGCTACACAATATGATCCTGCAGAAACAGCTGCAGCAGGAACAGCACGGTGAAGGGCCACATAACTCTCCCCATTGCCAAGGTCACCACAGGCATAGAGGGACTTGGAAGAGGAACCCCCTGAGCCAGCCCCTGTAGGTAGATGGAGGCATTCCCAGCATGACCTGGCCTTGTCAAAGAGGCAACTCATAGTACACACACTGAAACTGTAGGGACCCAGGGACTGACACCTCTCTCTCTGACTCGCACACACAGAAAAAGGACGGCACACACATCATACTACCTGTAACTTACCATGTATAGACAGTGTACTGTGCACATCCGACATAGCCACCCCTCAAGCACCATCCTCATAACTGCCACAGGCATAAGATAAGTCAGTCTTCTTAACAATAAATGAATGGATTAGTATGTTCTGGTAGTATAGCTATGGTATCGCTGCATGCATCCAAGGGAATAAGGAGGCCTACCGGGATAGGAGCAGACAACTGACAGCTATGTGGGATACCAGGAAATGTTTGCCCAATACCAGCCTCTCAACACTGTGCAGTAGTACCCAACGTGACAAATGCCACTGCAGTATATGTGGGGGGGGCAAACCATCTGGGGGGTCATAGGTCACAGGCATGATTATCAATGTGGGAGTCCCATACTCATCTCTCAGCCTCACCCAGCAAGCCAGCTGTAGAAAACCATTAAGAAATGGCTGGCAATTGTGACAATCTGACACAAAATGTACATTTCGGAGGTATGGCCACACCAGTATATGACATTTCAGGTAAAAAGAATACCACACAAGCAGGAGATCCCAGCCAGTATCACCAAGTTGTGGGAATGTTTACATAGCTTCTTCAGTCAACTGGTTGTAGCCACACCTGTCAACTGGCCTTTTTGGGCAAGAACGTATATAGTCGGGCTCATAATATTGGTCTGTGCATCATACATTTTGTATTCCTCTGGTAAAGCACTGTGATGATCTGACGATCTGGAGATGTCTGTCACTAGGCATTGACACAATACACTGCAGTGTCAGATGTCAGATATGTCAGAAAATGTCTGCTAATACAAACCCAATAACCCTAGGAAAGTCCAGTTTACTTTTGAGAGGTATGGCTGTAGCACACAAAACCCCGAAACAGAATACACCTATCCCTGGAATGGAGTCCCACTCTCACTATAGAAGATCACACTGGGCATGTCAATGCACTTAGAGAATCACAGACCATGTTGGAACCCACATTGGGCTATATAAATGTGTTGTGTATATTTGTCTTTGCATACAGACAGCTATGTACACCTTAACTGTCCCTACAAACACTCATCAGACAGGATTACCCTCAGCTAGCTGTAGGTGGCCCATATGTGCTATATCTGCATCTGTTCTGTGTAATGCAAAGATATATATATATATATATATATATATATATATATAT
>NC_056733.1:322920725-323028225 GCF_019279795.1 Protopterus annectens
AAGACCCTGTCAATGGCATTTGCCTAACATGCACCATGTAACACTATACAGCCCATACCAGTCATCTGTACAGATGTACATGGGATATCCACGTTTGTAACCTATATGCGGTCTGTGTCCCCTGATAATGAGCATACGTGTGATATCATTGCCAAATATGTCACAGTTACCGTACTGACACACATGCCCGCATCAACATCATACCTGACTGACACATCATGCTAATACAAATTCTGTCACTCTGTCCCTTGTGCAAGTTTGTAGAAGCTGTAGATGAGACCAGTTGCTATCTCTGGTGGGTTATCCCACCATCCATGAAGGCATTCACAAGACTACCTGTCATAAGGGGTTGTGTGTTATGGCCCAGGCATACAATCTATTTGGAGCATGTCATGTGTACGCAGCAGTATAGTACATACAAGTGGATACATAAGGTTACTAATATGTCTATTAGCAACTGTGTATGTGTTTCTGTACACACAGCCCCTGTGGCTGTCTTCAGTGTGTGTATGTGATCGCTATACCATTTTGTGTGTCTCTTCCACCTTGTGAACTCCCCATTGCCAACCTACAGTCAGCCCATGCAGATGTCATCCATGGTACAAGCACAGATACACAGTTTCTAACACCAAGCCATCATGGTCCAGTGGTCGTACCACTGTGTATTGTACATTAATAAATGTGTAGGACATCCACGCTGATAAACTTCACCTCCATGAGCATAAGTGTCTCAACGCATGTCTCCATGCAGTGGTGTGCGTATATGTGTGTGTCAGATGGCTCTAACATGTTAAGGGCCTCTGAACCCACCATTGGCAATCCTGACAGTCCCTGTAATTCACACCCATTTCAGTTGTAGTGGCAGACACTGCCACACTACAGTACTGCTGTGCTCTCTATGTTATGTACCTAGTGCTGTCATTTGTAAGACTGTGCAGGTAGGGGCTGTGCTCATCCCTTTGTCAGCTGCCTCATGTACAGGACTATGACTATGTGTGTACTACCAGCACAAGAGGCCAGACATGCATATGGATAGTAGACACACATGCTGGTTATTGTCAGGTTAGACTAACACAGGCTGACCTGTGTCAGGAATACATACCCCTAACCTGTCATAAACAGTACCAGGCATACCCTCATCAACTGCGTGATGGTTCAGTGAATGTGACAGAAATGGCGGGGGCAACAGGTGCTGATAGCTGAATCTGTTGCAGTTAATGTAATGCCTAAGCTTGTGAGGGACCTAGTGCCAGTACTCAAGTAACCCCCTCTAAATGTGTGAGCCTGCAGTCTTACAAAACACCCAGGTGACATGTATGAAGGCTAGCTGGCTGTGTCAAGGGTATGTATGCAAGGCCACACTGTCTGCCACAGTTGCCCCTCACACACTGTTGCATGTAAACACATCTTGTAAACATGTACATATACAGCTGTACCTTGGCTATGAAAAGCTGACTGCATTTCCACCTTACTCAGCATTGCTACTGCAAGCAGGCCCACAGCCTGCAGACACACAGACACCTGGAACACATCCAGAATACAGTATGTGACAATGCAGTCAGTCAGCAGTACTAACATCAATGGTGCATCATGGCAAACAAGGTACATACACCTTGATGTGTACCCATAACTACTGCCTCCAGACAGCACCTTACACAGCATGACATTGCTACACTGTACTATAGTACCCTGTGCATCAGACCCATATGAGCATGTCTGTGCATCGATGCTATGGATAACAGGGATGTGGCAAAACTATCATCACATGCACAGGGTGTGGTGCTGGATTGCCTGAGGCCTAAGCTGGGCCACATGGTTGACATCAGGTGTGTGTGTGTCTGGAGGGGTGATGTTCAACTGGGCTGTGCAGAGGAACATTGCATGTCTGGTGGTGACTGGCCTGTGATAGGGATGTGTGAGTGTTTGTCTGCACACCATCAAGCTATTTGGATGCCCAACACAGTGCTATGTTGGACAGCCATTGATCTTACATGGCAGGATGTACGGTTCACCGTCTCCCAAAAAGGATGAGGCAACTGGTTCTGCCAGGAGTATCACTGGCACTGCCAGGCCCAAAGACTGATGCAGTACTACTCCCTGATGGTGACTGCTGTGTGCTGGATCCACATTCCTGATGGGACTGGTCAGGACAACGTGCCTATGGCCTGCTCCAGTGTTCTGTGGACAGCACCCTCCTTTTGGTATTGCTGTTGGCACTGCCACTACAGGACTGTGAATGTGCAGGGCCATGTGGGCTCACAGCTGATCATGTTGCTGACCTATGTCCACCTGGCCGATGGCCTACTCCCACCACATGCTCAATCACAGACACTGCACAGTTGAGCAGTGACAATATCACACCCCACTGTCTATCCACAACATCAGAAAGATGATGTATGGTATCACAAATGCCTTGGAGGTTGTCACACATGGCATAGAGTGCAGCATTCATGACCCTGAGCATCTGTCCTTTGTTACAATCAGTACGTGCATATGCCTCCATGACGGACCATAATATGCATCTGGTGATATGTGCTATGGCAGTTTTAATGGGACTGATGGGCAGCAATCCTCTGTCAAGCAACCTTGTCCATGTGCCTGTGTATGACCTCACCTGCTCCCTGCCTATGGCTGGTGTCTACGCTCACACTCACCATACCCAACACACTAGCCTGCTCCATGCCACCACCCTTAACCTGTCCATCATCCATGGCTGCTGGGGACTGGGTATGTATGGGCATACTAACTATGTGCAGGGACATGGTGGTTGAATGTGGGATACCAAACAATGGCACGGATTCAGGCACCAACAACCTTACCTATACCTCACTATGACCACCATCATTATGGGAGTCTGCTAAGACACTGACATGAGGTTGTCAGGGGGAGAGACACTAACCCCTGTGTTCAACTGTAAGGGAAAGACAACATATGTGATTTAATACCCAGCAGTATTATGTTTGGTGACACACACACACACACACACACACACACACACACACACACACACACACACACACACAAACTCCTGGTACAGTCTGGCACAGCTGTGACACCTATGGGCCCTTATGCTAGTTCTGCCTGCCACAATCCATCTCTTTCACTGCTTCTGTAAGGCCCACAACAAAGGGTGACAAATCCTACTTTATGATGGACCTAGTATCAGACTGGTACTTGTGGCCAAGACCAAGGCTATTGGAGTGTGCATTACAGTGTTACTAGGTGCATATGCACATACTGTAAGAGCTGATATACTGCTATACAGACCACACAGAATGACAAGGTGTAGAGATATGTGATGATAACCAATGAAGGGACAAGATTATACACCATTACTGCAGTACCTACACAGTTCAGACTCGCAGGGATTCATTTCAGACAACATGTCAGGATAGTCTGCAATACATACGTGAAACATGAATAGCACTAGATGCATAACTTAGTAAGATGATACCAGGCTATTGGCTCTGATGCCCTCATTAGCATAGCCCAGACATTCACCCATGTCCCTTCCAAGCCAGCAGCTGTTTCCCCTGTCCAACTGGTTCACCCATAGGTGCTGGAACCATAGAACAAGGGGGTGGGAGCGACCCCACTTTTACAGCTGTAAGACCTATAGGCACACCCATGCGTATGTTCCACATCAAGCCTGCTGCTGCATTCCTGAATGCATCAATCTTGCTGCCAGAGTCACGGTATGCTAATGTAAATTCAAACACAAAAGTGCATGGAAATATCTATCAAGCTTGCTGCTGCTTTCCTGAACATCAATCCTGATCACATCAATCCTATTGCCAGAGTCACAGTAAGGAAAGATTTTATGTATTTTGGTTTCTCCCAAGGCTGTGCTCCATTATGCTTATCCGTGACTCCATTTATGCAGGCTGCAAGGTCCAGTGTTTATGTTATGCAGGCTGCAAGGTTCATTGTTTGTGTTATGCAAGCTGCAAGGTCCATTGTTTATGTTATGCAAGCTGCAAGGTCCATTGTTTATGTTATGCATGGTCTGTTGTTTATGTTATGCAAGCTGCGAGGTCCATTGTTTATGTTATGCAAGGTCCATTGTTTATGTTATGCAAGGTGTATTGTTTATGTTATGCAAGCTGCAAGGTCAGTTGTTTATGTTATGCAAGCTGCAAGGTCTGTTGTTTATGTTATACAAGCTGCAAGGTCCGTTGTTTATGTTATGCAAGGTCCATTGTTTATGTTATGAAAGCTGCAAGGTCCATTGTTTATGTTATGCAAGGTCCGTTGTTTATGTTATGTTATGCAAGCTGCAAGGTCCATTGTTTATGTTATGCAAGGTCCGCTGTTTATGTTATGCAAGTGTGTGTGCACGTGTGTGTGCGTGTGCATGTGTGTGTGTGTGTGTGTGTGTGTGTGTGTGTGTGTGTGTGTGTGTGTGTGTGTGTGTGTGTGTGTGTGTGTGCATGCCTGTGCCTTAGGTACAGCAGCCTGCATTCTCTACCCACACCACCACTTGTGATCCAGGGAGCTTGGTCTGTTCCTCTTAAAATCTGTGGTTTTCTGGCAAATAAGTGAGAATGGAATTCACTGAATAATGACAGCCCTTTAAGTTTCAGTCTTCCTATCTTTTTTGGAAACACATGGTAACACAAAACACTATTTTAGCAACATTCTAAGATTATACAAGCAATATTTAAAATGTGCCCCTGGTTTTTGCACCCGCAAAAAATAAATGTTGGCTTTTTCCAGATTTTTTCTGCTGTGAAATTAAGAGTTGTATCAAGTGGCTGGTGCAGTGGTAGTGCTGATGCCTCTGATTCTTGGCTGGGGTGCTGTCTGTGTGGAGTCTGTATCTCCTCCCTGTGTTTGTGTGGGTTTCCTCTGGATGGTCTGGTTTTCCCCATGTTACAATACATGTGTCGGGAGCATTTCTCCCTGGGCATCTGCTGAAAACTGGCTTTGTTCCAAGTTGGACTTTCCTGGTAAACAAATGTTAAATAAATAAAAAATGTTGCTGAGAGCTTCAGGGGAAGAGAAGTTTAGTACTACTTATTATGGGTCTGCTAGGCTATGGGTTCTACTCCCACAGTATGCAGGTGGATCACTGATACTGTACTGTGTTGTACTTTTAAGGGAGGGGATGCTGAAGTCTTCCTAAAGTCCTCCTTTAGAGGAATTACCTAGTAACTATGAACCTGTTATCAGTTTGCCATCCATTCCCCTATTGCAATATTACTAGCTTATTATTTTTAATGTAACATAGACAATTTATTCTTCAAGGGCAACCGCCACTTTATTTGTAGATGAAACAATGAAATATAAATGTGTTTCCTGAAAACAGCCTCTTCATTAGTTAGAAATCCCTTTAATGTGGAATTATTTAGATGACTTGCTTCTGCAGAGATTTTGCATATTTACTGATACTGGTGGATTGTACTGACAGAAGTTTGAGTGGCCTTTTATGGTTGAAATTTTCTGAAATGGGTAGTTTTGACATTTGTTCATACATTATGTTTCAATGCTTACAAGAAGACTCCATTACTTTGACTGAATTGATACTATCATTGGGCCAGTTAGCTACCCATCTGGTAACATTCAGGTTGATGCCTAGCTGTGTAGGTGTATGCATCGTGGCTGCCTGGGGATTATTGTCAGAGAAATGGGCTAGGTGGCTTTATCGCCCCTATTTAATATTGCTTATCTTTACCTTTTTGTAGGTCCTCTGTGCCATATCCCCTTACTGGATAAATGTTCATACAAAGTATCGAATTCTTGATGGAATACTTCTCTATCAGTGCATAGGCGAGTACTCTGGTAGAGTTATGCAAACACAGAATATGGCAGGGAAGAATTTGTACCTTAATAGGAAACCTAACATAGTGCTTCATTATACCAACAATATACAAGGTATCTGCACCATTATAAAACAAAATTGGAAAATTTTAAGCAGTGATGATTGACTGAGGGGTAAAACTGATGCAGTTCCCAAATTCACTTTTAAACGCAATAGTAATCTTAAAGATCTTTTATGTCATGAAGCAGTTCCAAGTACCAATAACAAATGTGCATCATATTTGCCCACTATGTGAGTTGGAATGGGAACTTTTCCTTGCAGGCATTGCAAGGCATGTGCCTATGTAAATGGAATTAATTATTTTATACTCCTCACTACTAATAGAAAATATGTTTTTGAGTTTTATGCTGATTGTCATGCAGAAAATGTGATTTATTTGGTGCAGTGTAAATCATGCCCTAGTTTTTATGTTGGGAAAACCAACTGTAAGTTAAAGAAAAGAATTTTGAACCATTTGTTATCCATTAGACTTAAGAAAGAAAGAAATGCTTTATACCGACATGTTTCTACTCATCCAGATCACATTTTCTCTTTTATGGTATTACAAATTGTAAAAATGGGAAGAAGGGGGCAATATTGTAAGTAACACAGAGTTTGTGGAGTTAAAATAGAATATACAACTGGCAGCTGATAGTCCACCAGGAATAAATAATGCTGTCCCTTTAAAACCAGCCTTAAAAAGAAGGCGGGTAAAGTGCAAGCAGTGATTTGCTGTTTTAAATTAAATTGCTTAATTCTTATACATGTTTATTTGTATATAATGCTGTTTTATAGTGTGTAATATGTGTCTGAAGAAGGGTTTTACCCGAAACGCTAACATTTTATAATAAATAGTATTGGCCAGTTTGGACTTTTCTTGTTTGCTTGCTGACATTTTTCACACTACTTACAAACCACTGGAGCATGCTTCTCATGAGCATCTTAGATCCATTGGGCCAAGAGCTCCCCCTTCCTATGCTTTTGGTCAGCATAATGATGCCTTACCTGCTCATCAGTTTGGGGGATTCCACTGGCACTGGTGAGGTTGCGTGCCAGATGGTTGCAGGCCTCTGTTTTGTACCAAGAGCTCTGGTACTGCCTCTGCAGCAGTCTGTCATCATGGTGTTCCACAAGGAGTTCAGTCATGACCCTTGACTCCAGGATGCCCCAGCTCTGCACCTGAAAGTGCACTCCCTCTCCAACAGCAGACATGTTCCTGCAGAGATCAAACTTAACAGGTTATGGCTGTATTCCCACCTGCATAGTTTAAATAAGGCCATATTCCCACCCTTTGCCATCATTGGACCATTTTGAAAATGCTGACCACAGCTTAGCAACATATTGCAAACCCGTTAATCTGGGTTGAACAGTGCTTAAAAGGGTAATTGCTGAGCAATGCTTACTAGTGCAGAAATCCATTTAGCTGAGCTGACTGTGCTTAGCATTCACATTTAAGCAATGGTTACACTGGCTAAGCATAGCTGAGCACTGCAAACCATCGCTCACTTTTCATTTTTGAAAAATATCAGGATAATGACTTAATTAATCATTGCTGACATATTAATAAGTGTATATGATTTACTTTACATGACATCCATCTATGTGCTTTCATTACATTATCATGTGGTGTGACTATACTATGAGGGACACTTGTGTATACATGGGGGATTTCAAATGTTATATGCACTCACACTTACATTTTAGACCAGCTATATTACCCTTGTTGACAAATATCAGTTACTGCATACTTTAAAATTGAATTAGTAATTTTAAAAATGCTTTCTCATGTAAAAATAAAGCGGCTGTTTTGGTACTCAAACTATAAATACTTGCATGTAAAGCCAGGACTCTAACCACTACACTATCTCACCATGAGGATGTCTGCTGTATATTTTTACTTATCTCTTATGGGATGTTTAAGCAACATTGGGCAGAGGGCCATAATGCACACACCCACTCAGTTATGCTTAAACATACCTTAGAATGGAAAAAAACAAAAACAATTCATAAACCCACATTATTTACATGTATCTGTACTCCTTGTCAGTCACAGTATGGGTATATGTAAAGGGACACAAAAGGACAGCTTTTAGTTATTGTTCTTACAAACTTAGGAAGAGTGAATGTGGTTTTCTAGCAGATCATTGGCAAATCCCTCGGGGTTTAAATCAGAACATACTGACAGACATTTGTGTTTCAGACTTTGTACGCTTCACGACATCCATTCTAATGCAACCCTTTTATTCTATCAGCTTTCCAGGTTTGTCAGTACATTATTTAAAAAGTGTCCCAATTTTTGTGCCTTTGTTCCCCCCATTATTTATGGCTTTGTACAGCTTTCTTGCTCTAGGAGGGTGAGAAGTATGTAAGGCAGGCATCTGGGCATTCTGCAGAAACCTGTACAGTTGATGGCTATGGGCATACAGCACTTTCACATGGCAGACATTTGTGTTTCAGTCTTCATACCCTGCAGGAAGTTTGTGCTACTGCAAACCTTTGTTTGTTATCAGCTGTCTGGGTCTGTTAGTGCAATATTTAAAGAGTGTCCCTATTGTTGTGCCTTTGTCCTCCCATTATTTATGGCTTTGTACAGCTTTATTGCTCAAGGGAGTTGAGAAGTATGTAAGGCAGGTATCTGGGCATTCTGTAGAAACCTGTACAGTTGATTGCTATGAACATAGGGGACTTTCACAAGGCAGACATTTGTGTTTCAGTCTTCATACCCTGCAGGATGTCCGTGCTACTGCAAACCTTTTATTTTTTTTTCTATCAGCTTTCCGGGTTTGTCAGTGCAATATCTAACTGGTGTCCCTATTTTTGTGCCTTTGTACCCCCATTATTTATGGCTTTGTACAGCTTTATTGCTCTAGGGGGTGAGAAGTATGTGAGGCAGGCATCTGGGGCATTCTGCAGAAACCTGTTCAGATGACGGCTATGGTCATATGGCACTTTTATAATGCAGTGTGTGTGTGACAGAACCTGTCACACACCCCCTGCATTATTTCTTGCTCCTAGCTATTTCAGTGTTCACAGACACTGAAATACTTTTAAAAAGTGCTGTGCAGCACTTTTTGAGTGCATGGGGCATGTTACATGTGGGTGCACTGCTTAGACACACCCCCTGCACTCAGTGTCCGAATAGCTGTAACAGTAGCGTGCCTTCATGAATATGGAAGGAGTACTACTGCTACAGCTGCTCTTGCATGAGTACAGTCCTCTCCATGTCAGAATAATGCTATTCTGACATGGAGTTTACCGAATCCCGGGGTATGTGTTCTATTTGTATGTACTCTTAAATTAGTAAAGCTACTGTAATTTCTTTGTATTTGCTTTTTGTACATAGGTTCATAGCTAAGTACTAGGCTAACTGTTCTGGCAGGCCATTTTAAGCTTAATCAATTTTCTTTCTTAAGGAGAGAATCAAACCCTGTACCTTGTGTCTGTGAGGCAAACCCCTTAAACGTTACATCAACCCCCAACAATCTTGTGTCTTCTAATATAATTACATCTATATACTGAATGCTATTCACATTTACAGAAAGCACTCTAAAATTTTCATTTTCTGTTTGATTCATGGTTTCATAACTTCATATCTAATTACTAGAGTAGCTTTCTTAATAGGCCATTCTAAACCTAGACAGTTTTCCTCCCAAAGGTGAAAATCAATGTCTATAAGTCAGACACATTAACCATTATACCAACCCCCAATATTTTTTTATCCTCTATTCTGTATTTATATTTGGAGCTTTTCTCCATGTGTCACCTCTAAAAAGAGGCAAATTATCCCAGATGGACAATCCCAATAAACAAATGTTAATAACTAATTTAGTAAATAAATACAATAAATGCACTAGAAATAACTTATTGTTTACTCCAGATGCCACTTGTGCAGCACCTGCAGTCACTATGGAATGGGTGTTAGCCATGTTTTCTGCAGCAGTTGCAGTCCCCCTAGGGAGCAAGGAAGAGCCACTCTTGTCGGTCCTTAGAGAGGGAACAGGGAAAGTTTCCTTGTCGTATCAGAATGCTGTGGCCATCCCTATGGATGCTGTTGCTGATATTGGTAACACAGTTGGCTCCATTTTTCCCATCAAAAAGAAACAAAACCAAGTATGTATCTACTCCTCCTCGATTTCCTTTGTATAGGAGTAGTTTACAGGGTCTGGCTTAGGGTTTAATTCAGATTATTGATCCTTCTTGTTAGGTAATATCTGGTAAAAGAAAGAAAGACTCCTCTTTTTCTGAAGATATTCAAGATTGTGAATCTGAACAGGAGGATGCAGGGACAGATACAGGACTTTTGCCTCAGATGTCTGCTTCAGAGTCAGAGAAAATCTCAGTTTTGATTCTCCCTGTTGGGGTTTTCCTTTCTCTGAGATTATTGCTAGAATGTGCCAGTATTTTCATTGGGAGAACACTGAGGTTTCTCAGTCACTCAGAAAATACTGTGAGTTGTTACATCAGGATTTTGTAGAACCTACAAACATTTCTCCTATTCTGTCTGCTTTAGAAGATCTGTGTGTTACTACTTGCAAGTTTTACAATAGTCAGCCAGTTACCTGTAAAAAGGAAGATATGATGTACAGAGTTCCTAGAATGTGCCCGCATTTTTACTGGGAGAACACTGAGGTTTCTCAGTCACTCAGAAAATACTGTGAGTTGTTACATCAGGATTTTCTAGAATCTTCAACCATTTCTCCTGTTCTATCTGCTTTAGAGGATCTTTGTGTGACTACCAGCAATTTTTACAATAGTCAGCCAGCTACCTGTAAAAAGGCAGATATGATATACAAAGTTCCTAACGTTTTCAAATTTTTGTACACTATTCCCAAACCTGACCCAGGAGCTATAGCTTTAGTTGATCCCACTGCTGCTAAGCACTTATTTAATTCCTATCCTACTCTGTGTGGTAAGGATGGAAAAATTATTGTCAGGCATAGGGAAAAAGTGTATTCTTCTGCAACTTTGATTTCAGAATTTTGAATTGTCAGGATCATGTGATAAAGTTTGTTTAAACAAATTTTGAATGTATGAGGAATGTTTTATCTGAAGTTTCTTCTTGTGAGCAGAAATCTGCTTTAAATAACTTAGTTTCTTCTATTGCACAGGTCACTATTATTTGCATAGTGTTTGTATGACTAGGTTAATATTTCTTCCAGTGTTATGGCCACCAGTCCTCTTTTGATGAATTTTGCAAGGTTACGTTCTCAGAACCTCCCAAATGAAAGTAAAAAAATGATATACTAAATTCTCCCTTGGATTAAGATTTACATTCTGGTCCCTCTGCTGGAGGGGTGATCAAAAAGTGTGGTGAATTGGGCAAGCTGATCCAGGAAGATTTTTCAGCCCTTGTTTTTCAAAATTTCCAAATATTTTCTATCTCCATATCGAATTTTGGCAAAAAAAAGCAGAATAAACAGTCTCTACAAAATAAGGGTAAACAGACATTTAAGAAGAAAAGTCACGAGGTTTCCAAAAAGAAGATTCAAGCCTCCCAAAACCAAGGAAAATCCAAAAAGTCTGAATGACTTTTCAGGAGAAATTCTGATCCCCATCCCACCTTGGACCCTTTTTTCATTCAGAAAGTCAGCATCGCTATTGTTCTCCTTGGAAACAGTTTCAGATAAATAAGTTCTGAACCTCAGTCTTCAGGTTTACAGGTGGCATTGTGAGGAAATTCTTCCTTTCCAGGGAGTCATTCCACATCCTTTAGATCAGACTCTTTTGTTTCCACTGGTTCTTCATCACATGCTGTCCCAAAGAGAGATAGAACCAATTCTCCTTTTAAATGTGGGGAAGGGCTGTTATTCAGGGTTGTTCCTAGAGCCAACAAAATGAAAATTCTTTGAGACCAGTTCTGGATCTTTCTTTCTTAAACCTGTTTGTGATTGTGCCCAAATTCAAAATTATGTCAATTTGCAACTTGTTAACTCTTCTTCCTCTTTCAAGTTTACAAGCAGCACTAGACTTAAAAGATGCTTATCATCATATCTGTTTATCCAGACTTCAGATATTGCTTAAGGTTTTGTGCGACTAGATCACATTATCAGTTCTCTGCCTTGCCCTTTTTACTATCCACTGCATCAAGGATATTTAAAACGTGACTACCTCCAGCTATAGCTCATTTTAGGCTACAAGGTATCCACATTTTTCCATATTTAGATGACTTCATTATCTTTGGAGAGTCTTTTTCAAAATGTCAGGAATCTCTATCTTGGGTGAAAGATCTCTTATACAAACTAAGATTCCAAGAGAACATTCAAAATTCTTTTTTGACTCCTCCATACAGGATTATGTTCATCTGATGTCAACAAGACCCCTCAGTTCCAAGAACATTTCTTTAATAGGAAAAATAGATCTTTATCTTTATTTCTAAGGTTTTCCACTCAGACCTGAGTCACTGCAAGGAAATACCTCATGATTGTGTGTGTCACTGCATATATCATTCTTATGATACAGCTTGCAAGATTCCACATGAGAAAGATACAGTGGTATCTGAAAACTCATTGGTCCCAGCTTCAGCACCATTTAAACTTTTAAATTCCAGTGCTGAAGTTTGTCAGAAGAGTAATATTTTGGTGGAGACAATAGATATATGTTAAATAAAATTAAAAATTCAATACACAGGAGGTTCAGATTCAAAAGTTTACTAGTGTACACCAGGAGACAAAAAAACATACAAGTACAGAATTTTGTCTGACATGAAACAGGAAGCACACAATTTTATATAGGTTTAACATTCAAGCTATGCCCACCTTACTGACGTGACATGTCACAGGGCATCTACATCTCTTTAGCTTACAAGCCTCTATTCTTTTAATCTGCTGATGCAGTATGTTTTAAAAAACTTTTCCTCTAGATACAATACGGCCTTGCTATCCAGCTGGTCAGTCATAATGTCTTTCTGTAAAGTTACTTGTTCAAGGTTTCATATCAGTTCGAATACAATAGCAGCTTCAGTCTTTTAATGTATGTCTTTGTTCTCTGTTATACTTTCTCACACGGCTGCGTGCTATCTAAGTAACACATATACAAGGCCAGATCATCCCAACAGGAAAAAGCAGAAGATTTCATTATTTCACACATTTAATTTTCTGACCCAACAGATAATCACTTATGAAAAGCATAAACATTAAAACTTGCTAAGCTAGCATTCTGCCAGGGTCAGAGATCAGCTTTTGCTTCAAGCCACACTGCAGTTTCAAAACGACTTCACATTTAGACATGAATTAATTTTACTACTATATGATTAATAGAATAAAATGCATTATATACTACTTTGCTTTTAAGCTAGCATTTCTCATGTATTCAAATACACATTTTTCTAACATTTCCCCCCTATTAATACTTTTTATTCTATTTTGAAGTATGCATAGTGTCATTTCATCTCCTAGCCTTTTCCACTCAGGATTTTCAGCTAGGTGAGTCATTTAATCTATACTTCAGAGAAAGCGTCATCTAAAGTCAATCTTTCAATTTCAATATCTTGGTAGAAAGTTTCAGTAACAGATACATCAACAAAATCTTTGATTAATCTTTTCATGCAGGGAATTCCACAGCAAACACATGCTCCTATTAGTAGTATACCGACACAAATGGCAATCAGAATATACATTAGGATGGAATCCCACCCCCCAAATAGATTCTGGAAAAAGTCCATCAGTGGGTTTGGGCCTGGTTCAGTCATGGCTGATACTTGCTGAATTACCTCTAGGTGGTTATTTATCTCATGACGATTGTCAGGAATAAATGCACAGCATTCTTCTTTGATAAGCGTGCATGTACCACCTCTTGCCGCTAGGGTGAAGTCAAGATCCATCCGATTTTGTAGCACAACAGTTCTCATTGCATTCAGTTCATCAGTCACCAATTCTAGGGCAGAAAAAGTTGCATTACTCATTACTTCGAGACGTTTCGACAACTTCCTCAGCTCCCAGATCGATTTGACTGCTCCATAGGCTGGGAATATTCCTACCCAGGATATAACACTGTCACTCAAGTCCATATGAGTCAATTTGCTTTTGTCTTTTACTGAATTATGGTCTTTTCAACCAGCTTCGATCTTCCCAACTGGATTTACAAGTTTCTTAACTGGACCTTCGGACGTTTCAGCTGTTTCTCTTACATTTCGTATCTTACCCAAAGGTAATTCTGCAGTATGTCTTATTGCCGGAACCAAGTAACCCAAAAAACAACTGCCGGACCAATTCTCAGGTAACCATTTATATGCCTTTTTCCCACAAATAAAATAACAGTTTTCTACTTTAGTACTAATACGCATTAGCCCTGCATGAAACATTTTCTGATCTATAACTGACAATTGTTTAGACAGAACTGGATTTTTTTTAATGTCACTCATAGTTGTTTTCAATGAGTTCAAATACAAGTCATAATTAGTATTGCAAAAAGTATTGCCATTACTATTCTTAATATAACATCGGTAAGAAATAGTTATGTTACAATTGCTCCAGCCCACCTGGAGAGTGTCATTTTTGTAGAAACATACAACTCCTTTTTCTGTGATAGGTAAAAATAAAGCTATTTTGTCCTGTGATCTCACAGTTCCTGTGTCGAAAAGTAAATTCTCCCAAGTCTCATTTATCCCCAAAGGGACAGTGGACATTATCAGTCCTCCATATGCTGTTTGGTATAGCTGTACAAACCCAACAATTTGAAATGTTCATAGTCTCTGCATACACACGTTTCATGGCTAGGTATGTGTTAAAATTTGGATGCCAGTCTATAGACGTTTCATCACGCCTTCCCACTTTCACTTGTGTGGTTGTGTGTAGGATAAACCACAACAAGAGGAAAATTGTCACAATTACAGTTAATAAATGTACACACAACAAAATGATTATGCAACATCTCTGGGGTTGATCTAGACTTCTATTCGCTTTGTTTTTGGCCATCTTGGTCTGGTTGTATATCAGTCACAAAGTTTTATCAAGTTGAAAGTTCTTTACCGGTTTACAATGTGTCAAATGAACCCAGGATGTCCTCTCAGCCACTCTGACTGCAGTAGGCATTGCCAACAGAACCTGGTATGGTCCCTCCCACTTTGGACTCGCCCAATTCTTCCTTTTCGTCACTTTCACCCAAACGTATGTCCCAGGAACCACGAATGCTTCCACCGGTCTGGTCTGTTCCTTATCTGAAAAAGAGTTAAACTGCAAAACAGATTTATTTGTTAACAGTCTCCTCATATAACTAGCTAATGAACTGTCAGCCTCTTGCTCTGCAGATATGAGAGCTTTCCACTGAGGCACATAATATGCTCTCCCAAAAACCATTTCAAAGGAAGTCAAACCCTTCACATTTGGAACCGTTCTCATACTCAGCAGTGCTAAAGGCAGACAGTATATCCAATTCTTTTGGGTCTCCTCTACTAGCTTCCTAAGTTTATTCTTTAGGATACCATTGTACCTTTCCACCAGTCCTGCTGACTGTGGGTGGTAAGCACAATGGTTCTTCAAGGAGATACCAAAAAATCTCCCAAGCTGGTGAATCGTTTGATTCACAAAATGTGTGCCATTGTCACTATAAATCCTTTCCGGAATGCCAAATCTAGGGATTACTTCTTTTATCAGGGCTTTTGCCACTGTTGCTGCATCTGGTTTTTTGGTTGGAAAAGCTTCTACCCATTTAGAAAACATGTCTATAATAACTAAACAAAACTTTTTCCCTTCACATTTATTCAATTCTATGAAATCCATACAAATAGTATGGAACGGGTATGGTGGTATAGGAAAACTTCCTTGCTTGGTTTTAAATGCCCCTTGTGCATGATGCTTGTTACAAGTATGACAAGCTGCACAAATTTTTTTTGTGTAGTTTATGTATCCATATGTTTGGAATATTCGATTTACTAACTGTACCATCCCCCCTGTTGAGACATGGCACTGCCCATGGCTCAACAAAGCTGCATATCTAAATAAATTAGATGGTAATATTGGTTTTCTTTCTTTGGAAATGTACAGTCCATTCTCAAGAATTGCACCTCGTTTTACCCATTTTGTTTTCTGCTTTTGTAGTAAGCATCTGCATTGTTTTTAACATGTCTAAATCTAAAATCTCAGAGGGTTGTAATTCCTCATTTAAAAGTACAGTTTCTGAGTCTGAGGCTGCTTGCTTTGCAGCTGCATCAGCTCGTGAATTGCCTTTCGAAATCTTATCTTGTTGTTTTGTATGAGCTACACATTTACAAATAGCTACTTTGGTAGGTAACTGAATAGATTCTAATAACTCCAAAATAAATTGTGCATGATTAATAGGTTTTCCACTGGATGTTATCATTCCTCTATTTTTCCATTGTTGTGCAAATACATGTACTGTAGAAAAAGCATACTGACTATCAATATATATGTTCACACACTTGTTTTTTGCTAAAGTACATGCTCTTGTCAAAGCTATCAACTCTGCTGCTTGTGCAGATAAGTTGTGTGGTAAGGATTGAGATTCTAAAATTTCAGTGTCTGTAACTACTGCATACCCCACCAGATTCTTCCCTGCAGGACCCCTTCTGCATGAGCTGTCCACGTAATATGTCACCTCGGCATTATCCAAGGGCATATCTGTAAGATCTTGTCTAGGTAAAGCTAACTGGTCAATTTCCTGCAGGCAGCTGTGTGGTGTGCCCTCCGCAGGAGTTGGAAGTAATGTTGATGGATTCAATGTCGTACATCGTTCAATTGTCATATGAGGTTGGCTCAGCAGTATAGTCATACATGAAAGATGTCTAGCAGGAGAAAGGTATGCCATTTTCTCTTGTAGTAAAATTATTGCAACTGCATGAGGCACTCTCAATGTGAGATGGTGGAATAACACCATTGAGGCCGAAGCCTGTACTGCCATTGCAGCTGCAACTACTGCTTGTACACAGTGAGGCAAAGATCGTGCCACTGGGTCTAACTGTGATGAATAGTAGGCTATGGGGCATTGCTTGTCCCCATGTTGTTGCGTCAATACTGACATCATGTACCCTTGCTTACAATCTACGGTCTGAAAGAACCGTTTATGATAATTTGGAAGTCCTAAAACTAATGAAGAAGCTATTAACTGCTTCAACCTGCAGAAAGCCGTTTCTGCTTCAGTTGTCCATTGTAAGATATCTTGTGCTGCCATTGGTGTCTTATATATCAAGTCAGTCAGTGGAGCAGATTCCAAAGCATAATTTGGTATCCAGCTCCGACAAAAATTAGTTGTACCTAAGAAAGACATCATCTCATTCTTGGTCGTTGGCTTGGGTGCTTGCAAAATTGCTGTTTTTCTTTCCTCATCTAGTATTCTACCTTTATCGGATATTACATATCCAAGGTATCTAACTTGTTTTCTCCAAAGTTGTAACTTACTTTTGTTTACTTTGTGTCCTTGTGTTGTTAAAAATTTCAATAATGCTACTGTATCCTCCCTGCACTGTTGCTGGGTGGGGGCTGCTAGCAAGATGTCATCTACGTAAAGTAGAATTTGACTCCCTCCCGGTGGGGTAAACCTGGCCAGGTTGCTAGCCATTTCTTGTGCAAAAATTGTTGGGCTCTCGCAATATCCCTGTGGTAGTCGAGTATACGTATACCTTTTACCCTGAAATGTAAATGCAAACCAATATTGACTATCAGGATGTATAGGTATTGAAAAGAAAGCATTGCTAATATCTACCACAGAGAAATACTTCTGTTGTGGTTCTAAATCATTTAACAAGGTATGTGGGTCTGGCACCGTAGGTGCTCTAGGTATTACTGCATTATTTACAGCTTGTAAATCTTGTACCATCCGCCATTCCCGTTTGCCTTTTTAACAGGAAATAGGGGTGTATTACATGGTGAATCAGGAGATTCTACCAGTACTCCTTCTTTGAGTAATGCTGCTATTATAGGCTTAATTCCTATCTCTGCATCCTTTTTCAAAGGGTATTGTCTTTTCTGTGGTCTAAAAGCTGACTTTGGGGTAATTGTAACTGGTCCTGCTGTTCGAATAAGTCCTACATCTGACTTGCCTGTTGACCAAAGAGTTGTTGGAATTTCACATAAGGCCTTTTCTTCTTCTTCTAATAAAAATGCTAATCAGCTGTCCTCGCTAGATTGCAAGTGTATAGCTGGATGTGTCTGTGTCAACCAATTCAGTTTTTGTTTTTGTATCCCTTGTTCTGATAGTTCTAAATCAGTCTGCTTCTCCCATCTTGTTACTTTTTCTCCTAAATCTGCCCATTTAACACTTTTGTTTTTTGTCAAGCTGACATGTGGCAACCGATTTGATCTATACAATGCAAGGAATTCTTGAGGTAATGAACAGCTAACTACACTGTTCCCCTCAGTATCCCAGTACAAAGTACGCAAAACCAATTTAGTTGCATGATTTCTAAACAGTTCTTGCTCAAACTCTCTATCAGGTCCTGGTGTAGTACAGTAGTATAGAGTACAGTGTAACAAATGCTGTCGATCAGTGTCAAGGGAGGGAGCTTTACTGATGGCTATGTTCATCAGCTCCTCGGACACTGCCCCTGGACCAGTCGTGACTAGGTCCTGGCTGTACCAATAAAAGGTTTCACCCTCTGATCGCACTACAAAGGTATCCATTTGTCTCTGTGCTTCCATACCTTGTACAGTTGGAACTACTGCTATGCCAAATATCTGCATAAGGTCCCTGCCCAATAGGTTTACTGGACACTTTGCAGAAACAACTATTTTACTTCTCTGGGTCATACCTGAAACAGGGTCAGTTATTGCTATATTATGGGAAAGTGGTTCCCTGAATAGCTGTCCATTTGCGGCTTTTACTAATATATAATCAGGTGATTCTGAATGTTCTGGTAACTTGGAGGGGTGTATCAAAGTCCGTGACGCTCCTGAGTCACACAGGAATTTGACTTCCCTCCCCTCCACCAGAAGTGTAACTTCCGGTTTCGTATCTGCCAAGTAGAGCTCTAAGCTCAATAATGCTAAGTCCAAAATTTCACTTTCTTCATCCTCCATATCTACTTGCACTTCCTTTACTCCTTCTATCACATTTACATTTGTTTTCTGTTCATTAACTTTTCCTGATGATTTCTGACTCTTACATGATGTATCTTCACTATCATATAGTCAGTCCTCATCTCCCTTATCTTCTGTAATTACCTTTTTATTTTGCCGACAATCCCTTGCTAGATGTCCTTTTTATCCGCACTTGAAGCATTCACCTCTCTTTTTCCTTTCTTCAGAGTCTTCTGATCGTTTGTCAGACTGTTTGTTTCCCTGGGTATTTTTCTTGCCCTTTTTACCTGACTGTAATACAATTACTTCAGCTCCGTCTTCAGCAGTGAAGACTTGCGCCTTCTTTTTCTTTTTACTATTAAAATGTCTCTCAGCATGTCTAGCGTATTCGAGTAAGGCTTGCAGCCTCCCTGTTCGATGATCATAATGAAGCTACTAATAGGTGCAATGCAACCTTTCAAAAATGCATTTTTTAATTGTTGTTCATACGGGGAATCAGTTGAATCTAGCACAATATCCATCTATTGTCTCATTTTCCTGTTGTATGCATTGATTAATGCAAGTCCAGTCTGCTCTAGGTTTCCATTTCTCAGAGATTTGGTCTGTCAGACCTTTCACTCTGTTGTCTAACTCTGTGTCACTATGTGGGAGTGGTCTGAGCTCTGCATTACGAGGATTCCAGGCGCCACAAATCATGTGCCAATCTGGACCTATAATTTGTCTTACTACTTTTTCTACTTCTTCCCCATTCAAGTGGTAACTTAACCTCATGCCTTGTAAATCTTCTAAAAATTTCGTAAAATTAACTTTCGGATGGGGGATTCCCTCAGTAGCCTTCCGGATGTCTTCCGGTGTCCATGGTCTATATACTAAGAGTGTTGGATCCTGCCCTTCCTGTCCTGCCTGAGGATTTGGAACTTCTATAAGTGGGCATATTTTTTCCTCACTCTCATCCTGTAGATTTCTCTCTATCTGGTACGATTCTGTGTCCTTATGTCTTTTACGTGTTCGGGACCTAGCCTCAATAGGATCTCTAACAAATAATTGTGGTTTTGCTAAAACTTCAGGATAACGCGGAGGCGGACCAGCCTGTCCACTCGCTTCATATCCTGAAAAGGGTAAGGGAGGGGGTAAGGGAGGAGGAGGAGGAGCTGTCGCTATTACCAAGTTATTATCCTCTTTGTCTAAAAATAATGTTTTTGAATTTTTAAGCTTCTGTTCTCTACGATTTGCTTCCTCAATCCACCTGTGTGCTTGAGGAATGCCTAGTTGGCGTTGCTTTTTTGCCTGACCCCCTGCATCAGATTTAAGCTGTTTAAGGAGTTTAACTAGTGAAGGTTTATCTAGTTTACCATCAAATTCATATTTGTTAACCCATTTCGTATAATACCTAACATTATCAGAACGCTGTAATTGCATGTATTTTGCGTCTTCGGTTAGGGGCAGATCTTGCGAGGTTTTAGTGCACTGATTACCCATGTCAAAGAAAATGTTATGTAACCCTTTTTTATCATGTGATATCAAGTTATTAGTTCCTGTTTACAGTTTATCTAGAATAACTGCCTACCTTATTCTGTTACCTTGATCTATAACCAAATATACAGTACTTCCTTTTGTCCCTGATCTGCAAAACAAATCTTGACAACAATATACTGTAACCTAGTCCCTGATCTAAAACAGAAAAAAAAGGCAAATTCTTCCTACCTGAGCCTCTGTTATTGAACTGTTCGAATGTCTACACTTCGGCCACAGATCAGAAAGTGGCCAGCCTCTTTACACGACAATTCAGTTGGAGGTCTTTTCACCCAAGAAGAACCGTTTTGGTAACTTCTCCTGCGCAGTATTCGACCACCGGTAGACTCTGATCTGCAGCTGTCTGAGGGAATTTTCTGGTCCGAAGGACCAAACTGTTAAATAAAATTAAAAATTCAATACACAGGAGGTTCAGATTCAAAAGTTTGCTAGTGTACACCAGGAGGCAAAAAAACATACAAGTACAGAAGTTTGTCTGACATGAAACAGGAAGCACACAATTTTATATAGGTTTAACATTCAAGCTATGCCCACCTTACTGACGTGACATGTCACAGGGCATCTACATCACTTTAGCTTACAAGCCTCTATTCTTTTAATCTGCTGATGCAGTATGTTTTAAAAAGCTTTTTGGCCCCTTTTTCATTCAGAAAGTCAACATCGCTATTGTTCTCCTTGGAAACAGTTTCAGATAAATAAGTTCTGAACCTCAGTCATCAAGTTTACAGGTGGCATTGTAAGGAAATTCTTCCTTTCCAGGGAGTCATTCCACATCCTCTAGATCAGACTCTTTTGTTTCCACTGGTTCTTCATCACATGCTGTCCCAAAGAGAGATAGAACCAGTTCTCCTTTTAAATGTGGGGAAGGGCTTTTATTCAGGGTTGTTCCTAGAGCCAACAAAATTCAAATTCTTTGAGACCAGTTCTGGATCTTTCTTTCTTAAACCTGTTTGTGATTGTGCCCAAATTCAAAATTATGTCAATTCGCAACCTGTTAACTTTTCTTCCTCTTTCAAGTTTACAAGCAGCACTAGACTTAAAAGATGCTTATCATCATATCTGTTTATCCAGACTTCAGATATTGCTTAAGGTTTTGTGCGACTAGATCACATTATCAGTTCTCTGCCTTGCCCTTTTACTATCCACTGCATCAAGAATATTGAAAACGTGACTAGCTCCAGCTATAGCTCATTTTAGGCTGCAAGGTATCCACATTTTTCCATATTTAGATGACTTCATTATCTTTGGAAAGTCTTTTTCAAAATGTCAGGAATCTCTATCTTGGGTGAAAGATCTCTTATACGAACTGAGATTCCAAGAGAACATTCAACATTCTTTGTTGACTCCTCCATACAGGATTATGTTCATCTGATGTCAACAAGACCCCCCAGTTCCAAGAACATTTCTTTAATAGGAAAAAATAAATCTTTATCTTTATTTCTAAGGTTTTCCACTCAGACCTGAGTCACTGCAAGGAAATACCTCATGATTGTGTGTGTCACGGCATATATCATTCTTATGATACAGCTTGCAAGATTCCACATGAGAAAGATACAGTGGTATCTGAAAACTCATTGGTCCCAGCTTCAGCACCATTTAAACTTTCAAATTCCAATGCTGAAGTTTGTCAGAAGAGTAATATTTTTGTGGAGACAATAGATATCCTTAAATCAAAGTCTCCCTTTCTCCCTCCCTGCTCCAAATCAATCAATCAATCACCACAGACGATTCGGTCTTTGCTAGGGGAGCAGTTTAAGGTGGGATAAAACTACACCAGGGACAAATGCAAGCACATAAATATCAAATAGTTGCTTGCCCTGATCAAGGCTCTCTCAGCTCTCTGAACCACCTTTGGTCCCCAGGGCCCCTTAAAGTGATTGCAGGCAATACTTCAGTCATGTTATACATCAGCAAGCAAGGGGAAACCATGTTACACCTCATTTGCAGACTAACCATTTTAGCTTGGGATATAGTTTCACAGTATAATCTCACTCTACAGGAATCCTAAATTCTGTCAGAGTAAAACTGTGTGGCCACCAAGCTGAACATTACCAGGATAGACCTTCACAAATGGAAACTAGATTAGGTTTCCAAGATTTGATGCATATGTGGGATCTTCCTCAAATACACATTTTTGCCTCCTGTCTGAACAATCAGCTTGCAATACTCTATATCAAGACTCCTTTCAAGAAGGCCTGGAAGACAGATGCCTTTTCTTTTCCTTGGACAGGAATGTTCTTTATGCTTTTTCATCCTTTCCACACTGATATCCAGTGTACTTCAGTGACTTCTCTCTGGCCCAGGCAACTGTGGTTCTCCCTTCTTTTGGAAATGGCCAGGGGCAATTACCACATGCTTTCTCACAGAGTAGATCTACTCACAGAATGACACTCCAATATCAATCAACTACAATTGACTGCCTGGATGATAAGGTCTTAATTCCTTTCAGGCACCAGTTTACTGAGGATGTGTAACAGGTACTAATGGAGGCAAGAAAGCCTGCTGTTAGAAAATCATATGTTAGTAAATGTGAAAGGTTTTCTAGTTTGTGCCAAGATCATAAACAGCACAAATTCAGGGTTTGATTTTTCTGTTTCTAAAACATTAGTGTGAGTTACTATCTTATGGCCTGTCTTATTCCTTTATCAATGTCTATTTATCATCCATTTCAGCATATCTGCTCATGGATTCTCCTCTTTCAATGCAGTCTCATGCCAAAATGCTCTGGAAAGAGGTTTTCCATAAGAGGCCACAAAGAAAACCAGTGGTCTCTTCTTGGGAGGGGTCATAATTTTGAGTTACAGAAGCTAACAATTGCTCCATTTGAATCAGCTAATCTAGATGATTTGAGGTTCTTAATACGGAAAACAGTTTTACTGATTGCTCTGACCTTTGCAAGAAGGTTATCCAAGTTGCAAGCTCCTAAGAGTTGACCCAGTAGTCAGAGATCAGGGAAAATAAATATACAGCAATCTGGCCTTTGACCAACATGTGGCCACATTATTAAGAAAATCATTTTGTATTGCTCAACTTATAAGTAAGGCCATGACATCCATGTCCAAGAAGGTCATAGTGACACTTTATTTATCCCTTATCAGACTCATTGTTGAGTATAATGCCCCCTTCTGCATGTACCTGACCTGACATACGCAAAAGTTGGAATGCCCACAAAGATTTCTTATCAGGAGAATCCAGGGTATAAATAGATTGTCCTATATGGATTTCCTATACTCTGTCTCCTATAGGTTACTGAGTGATGATCTATGCTTGACATACAAAGCAACCTCAGATCTAGCTTTGATGGACCTTTTGCACATCCACAAAATGAACAGCATCAGAACTACTAGATTCAAGGATTTTAATTTCTCTGAAGATATAAATAAGACATGTTGGCAAGACAGATATATATCTCAGGGGATCCCCATGCTCTGGCACAGGCTTTCCATCCATATGAAGCAAAGCTCATCCCTAACTCTTTTTAAGTGTAACCTTGACAAATGGATGGGAAATTGGAACTTCATCCTGGGTCTGGCCTGTATGTCCAAACTAACATACCCCACCCTCACAGGACCCCTAGAAACTTCTTAACTACCATACCCTCTACTAATAAATGGCCATGATGTACAGAGATATAAAAGCCCTGGTGGTCATTAGACTAGTATTTACCTATGAACCTATGGTGAGTCAACCCTAACTAATTTTCCACTGGGAAAGGATTTCTTTGGAAACTAATCCTACGTATATGTCTAAAGTGGTATTCATATTTACTTTAAGCCAAATTATCCATCTCCTCATTTTCTGTCCAAAATCTGAAAATGATGGAGAAAGGCTACTACATACCTTGGAAGGCCACGGACAACTCAGATGCTATCTTGATAGAACTAAATCTTTTAGATCTTTGACTTTATTATCATTTCTTGTGAAGGTAAGAAGAAGGGACAACCTTTGTCAAAAGAAACTATTTCCAAATGACTGTCTAAGCTATTACCTTTTGCTATAGTCACCATAACAAAACTATTCCAGGTAGGATCAAGACCTACTCTACCAGGGCTTTGGCTTCATCTATGGTGTTTTGGAAAGGGTTAGATTCTAATAGTATTCAAATATCTGCTACTCTGTCCTCTTTACATACTTTTACAAAGCACTATAAGCTGGATTCCTTTTCTAGGTTTAGATCAAGCTTTGCTAGCACTAATCTCCAGAGGTTCCTGGACTCTACTCCTTCCACCTTCCAGATGTAGTTAGCTAAGGTGATCCACCCCTATAGCTAAAGCTACTGCAGCTGTGATCAATATGATGAACATAGTACAGTTGTGTAAGTAAAACTTACCATAACAGTAGATGTTCAAATGATCACTGCTACAGTCGCCACTCTCACCCACCATCCCCCTAGTTTCTTGGTGTGTTTATTCAGCTAGGATGTGGACATTTATTTTGTGTTTTTTCTAGTATTGTCCTTTTAGTTCAGCTTCCCTCCATCTGCTAGCGAGAAAGTTCTGAAACAGTTCACACCCAAACTTGCCTTTTAGTCAACTCAGTTTGAGTTGCCTGACAATTTAGGGTTGTGGAAGGGGCCCTGAAACTTTGAAAGCTCGCCATCTGTTATATTCTTGGCAGAATATAACCCATATAGCTAAGGCTATTGCAGTAGTGATCATTCAAACATCTACTGTTATTGTATGCTTTTCTTACACAACTGTACGTTCTAAAGGCAACAGTTTTAAAAACATATAACCATTCTGCACATCATAAAAGATACCGTGTGATATTCTTATTGCTTTTACAATGTATATGTTCATTTAAGTCATTACACTAGCACAGCATGGGGGTCAAAAGTCATACTAAAGAAACAAGGACAGGGCAAGGAATTAATATCTCTACGCTGTTTCTTGTATACAATTATCCTGACTCCATTTTTTGTCTATAATGTTATTTATATTGAATGACAAAAAGTAAATGCAGTGTTACTACTGAGATCAAAAAGTACAGGTTAGGACAGATCCATTATTATACTTTTTCTTTTTTAACAAAGGCTTAGACTTTTTAGCTTTGTGTAGTTTTGCTTAGATGTAACAACTTTTTGTTAGTCTAATTGACAGTTAATGGTCACATTTCACACCTCCTGGGTTCATTTTGTCAAAACAGTTTAAATGCAGATAGGAAGCATGTAAATCATGTAATCAGTTTGGGAAAGGCAAGTATTTTTGTTGGGGGGGGGGGGGGGGTTCAGACAGGAAGGAAGGGGATTAAGAAGCTAAGGCCAAGATGGACAAAAGAATGTAATTCAGGAGACGGAAGAGGTGTCAGATGAAGTTAGAAAAAACAACTGAGAGGTATAGGTCTAGTTAAATAATTCTAAGAATGCTTCCCAGAATGGTATAGGATGTATTGACGGTTGAGAGATTAAGCTAAATGTGTGAAGTTGTGAAGCTGAGCAGCTATAAATGTAGGGAGACAGGCAGATAATCTGCAAATGTGGTGGGAATTTATTTATTATTTATTTATTGACTCTTTGTTCACTGGGTAAGTGGACTGGTCTATTGACCCTTTTCAACCAAGATCTGAGCTCCAAGAACAGAAAATACATCACAATCTTTCAGTCACCAATATTGTATACAAATGAGTACATAACAAAATTTAGAACATAGTAGTATTGAATGCAGATATAGTAACATTAAAAGATCTGGTCAGAGTGCATTGAAAAAATACATACAGATATAAATATAGATAGATATTTATTTATTTTATTTTATTTATTTCCATTTGTTGACTGGGATAGTCCACTGGGCCAAGTTGGCCTGTTTTCAGTGGAGGCCTGGGGAGAAAAGCTTCACAAGAAAATCACATTAAATTACATTACATTTACATATGTGTAAGGTTACATTACATTACTTGTTAATATACAATATTCAGTCCAATGTATTAGGTAACATTAGTTGAATAGGAAATCGTATTATTCATGTTTAAACCAGACTGACAGAGAAAAAGCTCAGTAGGTATTCATGTAAGAGACAAAAAGGAGGGTAGGAAACATAATTTAAGGAGGTAATTTAGGTAGGAGCATGAGAGGGACATTCCCATTTGGAGGATAGATGAGAGAAGAGCTGGGTTTTGAAGTTATTATGGTTAGGCATGTTGTGTAGGTGAGAGGGGAGAGAGTTCCAAAGTTTGTTTATTGTGTAGGATAGTAGTAGTTGGCCTGGGGGAAAGAGGGTTTGTGTACTTGAAGCAGGTTTTGGTTCTCGGATCTTAGGGAGCAGTAGAGAGTGTAGGGTGTTGGCACTATGGCTAGGGATGGACAGTCAGATGGTTTGAAGGTGAGCTTATGAGTAGTGGTGAGTTGCAGATATCTAAGGTAGTTGGGGAGTTCTAGCCATTTGAGGAAGAGTACTGAGTGGCAGTAATGAGATGAACTTTTGGAGTTGGTAGCGAATTTGCTAATTTTGTGGTAGCAGGCTTCCAGTTTGGCGCACAGGCCTAGTTGGAGGTTGGTAAATAGGGGAGCACCGTACATAAGAGATGGGAGGAGGAAGGTAGTTGCAAGCGTGTGTCATGTTGAGGGGCTGAGATAGCGATTGTGTCTGTAAAGGAGACCAATCATCTGATGAGTTTTTTTGATAGCAGAGTATGTGTGGGAGTCAAACTTTAGGTTTTAATCAATAAAAATGCCTAGCTGTTTGGTTGAGGGGACTATTTCTAATGGAGAAAATGGATATATAGATATAGATATACACATACATATCTACATATATATATATATATATATATACACACACACACATATATATATATATATATGTATATATATATATATATATATATATATATATATATATATATATATATATATATATATATATATATATTATTTATTTATTTTTATTTTATGTAACATTTGTTTACTAGGATAGTCCGACTTGGAACAAAGCCAATTTTCAGCGGAGGCCCGGGGAGAAATGCTCCAGACGCAAGTCTTTGTAATGTGGGAGGAAACTGGGGGGAGGACATGCAGACGCTGCACTATATATATATATATATATATATATATATATATATATATATATATATATATATATATATATATATATATATATATATATATATATATATATATATATATATATATATATATCTTCTTCTTTCAGCTGCTCCCATTAGGGGTCACCACAGGAGATCATCTGTTTTCATTTCTTCCTGTCCTCTGCATCTTGCTCTGTCACACCAACCACCTGCATGTCCTCTCACGCCACATCTATAAACCTAATCTTAGGCCTTCCTCTTTTCAGAAGAAAAGATGGCAGGACACTGCTGCTGCTCAATAAAACTTTTAATAAAAACTTTAAAACAAGTAAACGAAGTAATCCAAATGCAGACAAAATGAAAAAAGGTTAGCGCTTTCGGGTTACACCCTTCATCAGACCTGGTCTGATGAAGGGTGTAACCCGAAAGCGCTAACCTTTTTTCATTTTGTCTGCATTTGGATTACTTCGTTTACTTGTTTTAAAGTTTTTATTAAAAGTTTTATTGAGCAGCAGCAGTGTCCTGCCATCTTTTCTTCTGTTTTGCTTATTTTGGATTCGCAGGACTTTGGCAAGGCTAAGTGGATTCATTTTGTTTGGTGCCTTCCTCTTTTCCTGTTACTTGGCAGCTTCATCCTTAGCATCTTTTTTCCAATTCACTCTGCATCCCTTCTCAGTACATGTTCAAACCAATGTAATCTTGCCTCTCTGGCTTTGTCTCAAAATCTTCCAACCTGGGCTGACCCTCTAATATACTTATTCCTAATCCTGTCCACCCTCGTCACACCCAGTGCAAATCTTAACATCTTTAACTCTGCTACGTCCAGCTCTGACTCCTGCCTTTTTGTCAATGCCACTATCTCCAACCCATATAATATAGCTGGTCTCACTACCCTCTTGTAGACCATCCCTTTCAGTCTTACTGGTACTCATCTGCCACAAATCACTCCTGCCACTCTCCTCCACCCACTCCATCCTGCCTTTACTCTCTTTTTCACCTCTCTTCCACACTCACCATTACTCTGAACTGTTTATCCCAAGTATTTAAACTCATCCACCTTCGCCACCTCTACTCCTTGCATCCTCACTATTCCTCTATCCTCCCTCTCATTCATGCACATATATTCTGTCTTAGTCTAGCTGACCTTCATTCCTCTTCTCTCTAGTGCATATCAACACCTCTCCAGGGTCTCCTCCACCTGTTCCCTACTCTCACTACAGATCACAATGTCATCTGCAAACATCACAGTCCATGGGGCCTCCTGTCTGATCTTGTCTGTCAACCTGTCCATCACCATTGCGAACAAGAAAGGGCTCAGCATAGGTGCCTGAAGCTGTTGAAGGCTGGGGGGGGGGGTGGGGGGCAGAGAGTGAGGGGGCACTTAGTGATCTAAAAAGAGCATCCCCTCCTGCAGCAACCTCCTACAGCTCCAGCAATACCCCCCTTCCCAGCCATGGCATTGTTTCATTACTTGGCTATTTCTCCTCAATTACCATAAACACCATTCAAACCTGCATGCATACTGTTTTCTTATTTACTTCTACAATGATTACAGCTATTGAAATAAAATAGCACAAACACTGATAGCCATTTGCTAATCAAACAGTACAGACTCACAATGAAACCAGACTTAGCATGAGCAGTAAACTTCTCTGCCCTTGAAACTCACATTCATTAAAATGGCATTAAAATCCACATTCATTTTGCATCTGGCCATTGGACTACTAAGCTTACCTCTGGGCTGTTTTCAAACCGTAGGCTCTTTACACATTTCTAGGGCCATACATTCATGTATGCATTCTTTGATTCACCTTCCTGATTGTATTAAATTATATTTCTTGTATAATGCAGCACACTTGTTAGAGCGTGTTTTAAATTTATTGTTTTGAAAATTTTTCCAGTAAGCAATGGAACAAAATTTGTGAACCGATAATGACAAAACTGACCGATTCAGAACATTTCCATCATAAAAGTCTACTCAAACTTCTGTCCTTCAATCCACCAATATCAGTAAATATGCACAATCTCTGCAGAAGTAAAAGCCATCTAAATAATTGCACATTAAAGGGACCTAACTAATGAAGAGGTTGCTACAAGCAAACAATTTTATATTTCATTGTTTCTTCTACAAATAAAGTGCCTTTTGCACTTGAAGAATTGTCTATGTTACATTAAAAATGATAAGCTAGTAATATTGCAAAAGGGAATGAATGGCAAACTGATAACAGGTTCTTAGTTACTAGATAACTCATCCAAAGGAGAACATTCACAGGACTGCAGCATCCACTCCCTTTAAAGTACACAGTACAGTATCAGCAATCCATCTGCATACTGTGGGAGTAGAACCCACAGCCTTCTGCATAAAAAGCAAGTATACAAGTGTGTGTGTGCGTGTGTGCGTGTGTGTGTGTGTGTGTGTGTGTGTGTGTGTGTGTGTGTGTGTGTGTGTGTATCTAATACATATATATATATATATATATATATATATATATATATATATATATATATATAAAACAAACATTAACTGGGAGAACTACTCAAGTTCTAACTTCCTTGCCCAACATTTCCTAGAATTTATAAACTCAAACACCCTGGTTCAACTGGTCAACACTCCCACCAGAGGTGACAACATATTGGACCTGGTCATCACCAGAATGGCTGACCGTTGTTCCACACCAGAGGTCAACACCTCGCTGGTTAGATCTGACCATAAACAAATCACTTTGGCTATCCACATTCCTCCCCCACCCTCGGACAAGGAAACCACCATGAAAAACTTTTCAAAAGCAAACTTCACATTACTTAAGACTCAGGGGTAAAGTTTCAAAGCCCCCATGCTGAAGGATAATGCTGTCCAAGCTGCAAAATCCTTTACTAATGCATTCTACAGGCACCTACAAAAATGCATGAATCGTGCCATCCCAAGCAAAACCAAGACTCCTCCAAAAAAAGGAAACCAGTCTGGTGGACTCCTGCCATAAACAAGCTATACAATAGAAGGAGGAAACTAGTACAGAAAAGAGTAAAATCCCAAAAAGGGGAGACATCCCTGATCAGTTTCAGCAAGAAACTATGATCCCTCATAAAATCATCCGAGGCGAGCTTCAAAAAATAAATTGCCAAGGATTCCAAAGATAACCACAAGGCATTCTTTAGCTATGTCAAGAATCTAAGTGGCAATGTTCAGATCTGTTTGGAATTAGTGCAGAATGGCACAAAATACACTGAACAGACTGATATTGCCAACATCCTGGCAGACAGGTTCAGTGCAAACTTCACCACCCTCTCACCCCCAAAAGGGCCCATAACCATACCAGAAGAATGTAGATTCCCTGAAAAAACAGATACTGAGGTTAAAACAGCCCTCTCCAAAGCCAAAAAAACAGCATCAATGGGACCGGACAGTGTCCCAGGCTGCATCCTACATGAGCTCAAAGATGAACTTACCCCTCACCTAAACGCACTGTTCAAACTCAGCCTCTCCACAGGCTACATACCCATAGAGTGGTGCACAGCAAGGGTTATTCCACTCCACAAAGGTGGAGCCGCAACAGACCCCAGGAACTATCACCCTATAAACCTGACTAGCTTGGTCTGCAAGGCTATGGAGGGCATCATCATGGAACTCATTAACAGAGACATTGGGAACCTCCAAACACTGGACCCTACCCAGTTCGGCTTTGTTAAGAGAAAATCATGCCTCCTAAACTTGGTGGACTTCTTTGAGACAGTTACCAAGGCTATAGACGAGGGAAAGGTGGTACACACAGCCTACCTAGACCTTGCAAAGGCCTTCGACACCATTCCCCATTCTGGTATTATAGACAAGCTCACCAGCCTGAACATAAACCCCTACATCACAAGATGGATTGAAAACTGGCTCACGGTCAGAACCCACATGGTGAGAGTCGCGGGAGGTAGGTCTGACTCTAAACCGGTTACAAGTGGCATTCCCCAGGGATCAGTCCTACAACCCCTACTCTTCGGCATATACCACTCAGAGGTACAGGCAAGCACAGGAGGACTATGGATAACCAAGTTCGCAGAGGACTGCAAATTAGGTGCTATAATTGACTCTCTGGCTGACACAGACATCCTCCAAAAGGGTCTCACTGAGACGAATACCTGGTGTCAAAATCATGGCCTCATGCTAAATGCTAAAACATGCATAGTCATCCCCTTTGGAAAAAATAAAGTATCCACAAACTACCACATAGGTGGTAGTCCCCTAAATACGGAAGATGTAATAAGGGATCTGGGGACCCAAGTAGATAGTAATCTCACCTTTGATAATCACATTGCCAAAGTGGTTAGAAAATCCTTCTACATAGCCTACCTAATCATAAAAGGGTTCGCATCCAGATCAAAAGAGGTCACTGTGCCCCTCTACTCATCAGTCATCAGACCCATCATAGAGTACAATGCCCCATTTGGGATGTACCTTACAAGACACCTGCAACAGCTGGAAAGACCACAGAAGTACCTTACCAAGAGGATCACTTGCCTCAAACAGATGCCCTATGCAGCTTGACTGAAGAAACTCCAGCTGTACTCAGTTGCATACTGCCTACTCAGAGGTGATCTCTACCTGACATACAAGGCCATGTCCAACCCAGAATTGATAGACATGCTCCACCTAAAGAAAACCTTAAACCCTCGAGCCACACGCTCAAGGGATCTAAACCTCACCACAACAATAAATAGGACATGCTTGAGGGATAGATTCCTGTCCCAGAGACTTCCTATGCTTTGGAACAAGATTCCAATCTACATTAGGCTGAGCTCCTTGTTAACACTCTTCAAAAGAAACCTTGACGAGTGGATGGGAAACAGAAAGTTTACCCCAGGGATCACTTCAGTGGGTCTGCTGGATAGAGGCACAGGGAAGTAATCTAAGGGGGCAGCGAAATCCAGCACATTCTGGTTAGGCTTATAAATGCCTTTGAGCAGATAGCCTAGTACCTACCTATGAACCTATATAGATAGATATATATTATATACATAAGTCTAACAGCTTTACTATTCACAAATTTCTTGGTTTTCAAAAGTATGGAAATAGCCACCTGAAGCACCATATGGTCAACACTCTGAACTGCTTTTTGATATTGTTGACATTTAAAACTATGATTAACACAGTTATTTACTAAACAGCTTGAGGGAAAAACATTAGCAAAATATATTTAGCAAAAAACTGTATGGACACATCTGTCTATAGTACATATTATTTGATCTATCCGATTCATTATACTGACTGCAGAATGTTACAATGATTTTAAAAGACAAGAGACATCATACAAGGTCACTACCAGCCAACCTCCATGTATTAAAGTCCAGAATACTTTTTTACCACGTCACAAATCAACCACTTTTTTTAAATAAGTCCCATTTGTTTGCTTGTCTAAACTTTAAAGGGAAAACATTGTGCTTCTTTCCTGCACTGAATTATGAAAATGAGAAACAATGGTGAGATGAGAATTTTGAGCTGGCTACAAATTTTGCAATTTTATTGTAGCCGTGGTGGTGCAGCAGTAGCGTTGTTGCCTCACAGCAAGAGGTTCTCCCGTTCGAATCTCGGCTTGGGTTGGGAGTGCCTTCTGTGTGGAGTCATCATGTCCTCCCCGCGGTCGAGTGGGCATTCAAAAGACATGCGTTGAATGGGCATGCCTTTGTTGAAGGTTGGGTGTCGGGCTGGCAACTTGAGACCATAAAAACTAACTGCCAGTCATTAGCAGACCGGAGTTCTGCTGTGGCGACCCCTACCGGGAAAAGCCGAGAAGACAAACAACAACAACATTGTAGCATGTGTCAAGTTTGGATTTTAGGGAGGACTGGATATTGGCAAGGAGGGGGTTCCATTTAGAAGAGATGGTAACAGAAAAGAGGAGGCTATGATTATTTTAGAGGAGCAGTTTAGGAAGTAGTTGTGTCAATAAAGGATACCCAATTTTTGATGAGTTTTTTCATATTGCTGTGAATATGCAAGTTTATGCAAGTCTCAAACCAGGACGACAGAAGTGCATTTTACATTAAGTGACTTGCTAAAGCAAAACTTAAGTTACACAGTGCCATAACAAAACTCAGAAGTCGCAGCTCTTAAAGGCCCAGTGGAGTACATTCCTGCACAGAGTGAATAGCGACAGCATTAAAGTGAAGGGCTCGTTCAGAGTAGTAAGCATCTAGCGAGTGAAAGTAATGAAGCAGCTGCCTCAACTGGAGGTCAAAAGCGAATGCCTTCACTGCTTTAAAATGTCTTGCAAAAAAAAAAAAAAAAGTCACATGAAGAGCTATGAAAGAAATCCCAAATAGTGAAGGGAGATAGGACAACATGCCCAGTCACAAGTACAAAAAAATGTGTTCTAATAAAATCTCCTGCAGTGCATTTCTTCTGTAGTCTACCCTACCAGCTTGGACAGCACTATATATACCCTCTAAGCCACCTGTCTACATTGTTCTTTGCTCCCTGAGTTCTATAAATATCACCATTTCTTTTTAAAGCTTGGACATTCTTAGTTTTTATTTTTGTTGCTTCTCCCATCTGTAGCAAGAAACTTTACTAATCTTTCATGAGAGCTGAAACATCAATTTCAACATAATCGAGGCACACGGTGGGACTACCCTTTTAACCATAATATACTCATGAAAGGTCAAAAGTCTTGGTCCTTTACTGGGACTCAAACACAAGAACAGATTTACTTTGTGCTACTACTGGTTTGCCTCCAATCAACTATGCAGTGGAGAAGTGTGAGCTAATGCATACCTGACTGAATCATACTTTTGCGGAAAGAAGCTGACAGAGGGAAATTTCTTTTCTTCTGAGCTGCAGTTACCATGAACAGTTTATTATAAAACATACTGGGGTACAGGCCCCTTTATATGTCACATGAAAGCTTTTTTTTTTTTTTAAACTTAAAGCCACATGAAACTGTTTGAAACTGTTTCCTTCAAAATAGCTTTCAACTATGTAGCATCTTAGCAACTGCCTAGTAACCTTAATGGTTATTGGTTCTAATTTAATATGCGAATTTATACAGAAATGTGCACGTATATATTGAACAAGCAAATTAAACACTGATACTAATACATAACTGAAAAACACTGCTTGCATACACAGCACACTACAGACCACCACCTATGCCCACAAACACTTCACACTGAAAAGTCATTCATAGGTTCATAGCTTCATAGGTTGGTACTAGGCTATCAGCCCTAGGGCCTATACAAGCTTAGCCATAACAATTCCCTGGCTATTTCTTCCCACACTATTTACTTCCCTGGACCCCTGTCTAGCAGGGCGACTGATGTGATCCCCGGGGTGAATTTCCTTTTTCCCATCCAATCGTCAAGGTTCCTTTTGAAGATGGCCAAAGAGGCACTCTGCTTGACATGTATGGGCAATCTATTCCAGAGACTGGGGAGTCTCTGGGTCAGGAACCTATCCCTCCAGCATGTTTTGCTTATTGTGATGACAAGGTTTAGATCCCTGGAGCGTGTGGCTCTGAGGGATTGGGATTTCTTTAAGTGTAGCATGTCCAACAGCTCTGGATTTGACATGGCCTTGTATGTTAAGCAGAGATCACCTCTGAGTAGACGATATGCGACAGAGTATAGCTGGAGTTAAAGCGGTCAGCGTAGGGCATCTGCTTTAGGCCTGTGATTCTTTTAGTGAGGTATTTCTGCGGCCTTTCCAGTTGTTGCAGATGTCTTGAGAGGTACATACTAAATGGGGCGTTGTATTCTATAATGGGTCTAATGAGGGATGAGTACAGTGGGACAATGACCTCCTTTTTTCTGGATGAAAAGCCCTTAGTGATGAGGTGTGCCACATAGAAGGATTTCCTGACTGTTGTGGTGATGTGGTTATCGAAGGTGAGACCACTGTCCACCTGTGTCCCTAAGTCTCTTATCACACTTTCGGTGTTTAGTGTACTGCCACCTATATGGTAATTCACGGATACATGTTTTTTCCCAAAGGGGGTAACTATACATTTCTTGGCATTGAGCTTGAGTCCATGGCTCTGGCACCAAGCATCTGTTTCTGTAAGGCCCTTTTGTAGAGTATCCACATCATTTGGGGATTCAGTAATTGCTCCCAGTTTGCAGTCATCTGCGAACTTTGTTATCCAGAGTCCCTTAGTGTTGGCCTGTACTTCAGAGAAGTAGATGCCAAACAAGAGCTGTCAAAGGACTGAACCCTGAGGTACTCCACTTATCATTTGTCTGGAGCTGGATTTGGAGTCGGCTACTTTTACAGTGTGGGTTCTGTCAGTAAGCCAGTTAGCAACCCATTGGGTGACGTGGGGATTAATGCCCAGCTTAGTACGTTTATCTATGATTCCAGAGTGAGGGATGGTGTCAAAGGCCTTAGCAAGGTCTAGATAGGCTGTGTGGACCACCTTACCCTTGTTCATGGCTCTGGAGACTGATTCGAAGAAGCCAATCAGGTTCAGGAGACAAGATCGGCCCTTCATGAACCCAAACTGGGTGGGGTCCAGTGTTTGAAGGTCGGCAATGTCTTTGTTTTTATAAGTTCCATGATAATACACTCCATGGCCTTGCAGATAAGGCTTGTCAGACTGATGGGACAGTAGTTTCCGGGATCCAAGGTGGATCCCCCCTTGAGAAGTGGGATAACTGTAGCTCTGCGCCACTCAGTGGGCATGAAACCTGAGGTGAGTCTATGATTAAACATGACACTTAGATGAGGTGCCAGCTCATATTGTAGTTCATGTAGTACACAGCCTGGGATGTCATCTAGTCCTATGGATGCTGTATTCTTAGCTTTGGAGAGTGCGTTTTTTACCTGTGTGGCCGTTATTACCAGAATTTGGCAATCTTCCGGTATTGAGGTGGGCCATTTAGGGGGTGAGAGGGGGTTGAAGTTGGCATTGAATCGATCTGCCAGGATATTGGCAATATCCTTGGGATCAGTATATTTAATGCCATTCTGTTTTAGCTCAGAGCAGATCTGAGCATTGCCATTTAGATTCTTGACATAGTTATAGAATGCCTTGTGGTTGTCTTTGGAATCTTTGGCAATTTTATTTTCGTAACTAGCTTTGGAGGATTTTATGAGGGATCTCAGTTTCTTACTGAGGCTGGTAAGAAAGTTTTTTGCATCCTTGGATTTTCCTCTTTTCTGCAATAGTTTCTTCCTTTTGTTGTAAAGTTTGTTTATGGCAGTGGACCACCAGATTGGCTTCCTTTTGTTTGGATGAGAGCATCTTGGTTCTATTTGGGATGGCACAATTCATGCATGAGTGGATGTGCTCGTACAGTGCCTTAGTGTAGGATTCAGCAGTTGAACTTTCAGTTCCTGTATACATGGGTGTCATGAAGTTTGTCACTTCTGACTTGAGTACCATGAAGTTGGCTTTGGAGAAGTTTTTTATGGAGGTTTCCTTACTGGGAGGGGGGATGTGGATGTTAAGGGTGATTAGCTTATGGTCAGACCTGACTAACGAGGGGGTGACCATAGGTGTGGAGCATCGATTTCCCATGTTGGTAATGACCAGGTCTAGGATATTGGAGCCCCTGGTGGGACTATGGATTAGTTGATCCAGGGCATTGGAATTTATGAATTCCTAGAACCGTTGGGCAAAGGTGTTGGTACATGAGCAGTTTTCCCAGTTAATGTCAGGGTAGTTAAAATCACCCAGTATTAGGGTGTTTGATTCTATCTTAACATTTTCCAGTATGTTTAGAAAGGTGTAGTGAGAATCTTGGGGTATGGTGGGGGATCTGTAGCAAGCTACAATTTGGATTGCAGTCTTACCTAGTGTTAGTTGCACCTGGAGAATTTCAGATGCATTGTGTTGGGCAACTAGCCTGGTGGTGTGAATATCCTTGGTGAATATTGACACTCCTCCACCTTTAGTGTTTCGGTCCTGCTTTGGTGGCCGAAAAGTGTGGTAGGAGTTGTAGCCTGGTATTGCAGGGGTGCTCTCTGGAGCCTTGAACCAGCTCTCAGTTACTGCACAGATATCAATGTTCTCTATTTTTAGGAATGCCTTGAGAGAGTGCATTTTGAGGTTTAGACTTCTAGCGTTGAGTAGCATTACCTTCAGATTTTGCATGCTTGTACCTGTTATTCAAACGGAAACACACCTCACACTGAAAGCAAAACCCCACAAGCACACACCAGCACAAATATCGATCATGCACAACTCAACAAGCTGATAATTTGGTCAACAGAGTGGCATGTTTTATTGCCAAGAAATGTTCTGGGTCAAGATCATCGTATGCAATCATCAATATAAGTGGTCAGAAAAACATCTGACTTCATTCTCAGAGTAAAAATAGAAACCGCAATTATGTGATGTGAAAGTTTTCTGGCTTGAACCAGGATTGCTAATCTTACCTGGAAGCAGCAAAAGCTAAACCCTTAGGCAATCGAATAGCATATGTAAACTCTCTCCATGGTGAAAGCTGTACTGTCCTTTATTTTAAAATTGCACGGGTGGCAGGAACACATGCATGCATAGACGTACTGGACCATATCATGGTTTTGCAGCTGTAAAAGTGGGAGGGTGCTCCTCCCACCTCGCTCTACAGTTCCGGCGCCTATGGGGCTTAGAGCTGATCCTTGATGTAATCCCACCTCCACCTTAAATGCATCTGTCACTCCCACTGCAGACCTTACCGTTGTCACACTACCCTCCTACATATCCTGTACCACTCTTGCATACTTCTCTGACACTCGCGTCTTCCTCATACAATACCACAACTCCTCTCTAGGAACCCTGTCATATGCTTTCTCCAAGTCTCTAAGTCCACAAAGACACAATGCAACTCCTTCTGACCTTCTCTGTACTTCTCTCTCTCTCTCTATATATATATATATATATATATATATATATATGGGGACCTTAGATGCTCAATCACTGTATACTAGTATTCCACATGAAGGGGGGATTAGGTATGTAGATTTTTGGATGATACAATCCAGTTTATTTAGTATGCAGGAAAGAGAATTTTTGATCATGTTACTAAAATTGGTGTTAGACCATAATGCCTTCTTGTTTCACAATCAATGGTATCTACAGGTAAAAGGAACAGCAATGGGGGATACTTTTGCCCCTACCTATGCAAACCTGTTCATGGGATATCTAGAAGTTCAATATATATATATATATATATATATATATATATATATATACTGCCCCTATATGCTTTAGAAATTATCTCATTATGTGGCATAGATACCTGGATAATTGGTGGGTTGTATGGGGGGGGGTGACAATGCTGGCTGGGGGGAATTTATAGATTTTCTTAACAAAAATGAATATGGCATTAAATTTACCAGGGGTATCAATATTCTGGAAGTCAAATATTTGGACGTTAAGGTGAGAAAATCATCTGAGGTTTTTCTGATTACTGATTTGTATAGAAAATCATTCTCCAAGAATGCTTTTTTACATGCCAGCAGTTGTCACCCCCGCCATACAATTCAAAATATTCCAGGGTCTCAATTTCAAAGAGTTAGAAGAATTTGTTCTGAGGAAACTACCTATGAGGCACAGGCTATGGATTTGGAGATGAAGTTTATCCATAGGGGTTATAAAAAAAGTTGTGTTGAAGCAGCCCATAGGGCATCAAATAATATGGAAAGAACAGCATTATTGGTTGCTAGAGAGCAAAATGGTAGGCCACAACAGGAAAAAGTTAGGTTTATCACTACTTATGGTACCAATATTTTCCATATAAAGGATACTTTGGCTAAACACTGGCATGTTTTGCATTCAGATTCTTTTTTTACTAACATAGTAGATGAACAGTGCCATTTTGGTTATAGAAAAGGTAGGACCTTGGGGCAATATTTTTCATCTTTTACAAAAGGCAGACAGGTGAGTTCTAAATCCATGACGAGCATAATGGGTAGTACTTATTGTGGGTCCTGTAAATACTGCAAATTGATGGCAAAAACCAAATCTTTTACATCAGTGAATACGAAGAGGATGTTTGACATTAAATACCTTATAAAATGTAGTAGCTCATGGGTCATTTATATGGCAGTTTGCCAATGCGGAGCATTCTATGTAGGACAGACTTCTTGCACACTTAAACAAAGAATTGCTCTTCATATTAGCGATATAAAATATCAGAGACTTCGAAGTGCTTTATATAAGCATAAGATGGTTCATACCACAGCGCATTTTGTTTTTGTAGGTATCAATATGGTCATTATGCAGGATAACAATGTTACACATAAACATAAGTTATTAACTCAAAAGGAACGTTGATGGATTGTAAATTTGGGGGCACTCTTTAAACCTGGCTTGAATGACCAGTGATAATTATATATAGAAACCAGACTAATAGATGCATAATAGTTTATAATTATTATAGGGGTGTTTGATCTTTATTTGACCTAATACACTCTATATATATATATATATATATATATATATATATATATATATATTCACAAAATATTTGAAAACATAATATATTTTTCTACCCTAAATTACATTCCAATTAGAATATTTGATATATTAGAGTTACATTTTATAAAATGTTTTTCTATATAGTAAATTTAACATAGTGGGAAGGAGTGAATTTATTAGTAGGGTAGTTTTGTAGTTATGTTATGCTTTGTAAGGTTTTCTGTTTCTTCATATATAGGATTATGTATTTTACAGTATTTATCATATTAAGATTGGTAAATATTATATAATAGTATAGTATTATTATTTGGGCATAATATTGGGGGTTGTACATGTTTTTAATAATATTATCACTTGGTTTTGTTTCAATTTGTAATTACAGGGTAAAAGTGCTGAACAGGGTTACAAGTGTGTTTGTATCTTTAAATGTGTGCTGCTGGTGTTTGTATTTCAAGTATTTAAATCCATGTTTCTGCCTATTTGAATTACACACTGATGACGCTTTAGGCGAAACCGGTCACCGGTCTGTGTTGGGCAGGCTATGCCTGAATAAACTTCTTCAAACCAGTGCTGTTTATTTCATTGGTTTCTGTGGAGTGCTGGAGTTGTTTTGGGGATTTGTTATTTATTCCGTGCACTCACCAGTACGTTCACGTGCACCTATTGTTTGGGATTGGTATATATATATATATATATATATATATATATATATATATATATGATAAATATATATATATATATATATATGTGTGTGTGTGTGTGTTTGTGTGTGCAAAATAAATGCAAAATACAAGCTATATAAATGTGAAATATTTGCATATAAGATGCTACATTAGCAGGCTAAGAAAAGTTTATTAAATATTTTTTTGTGTTCATGATATGGAATGGTAAATTACCAAATCATTATCATGGTAGCAGTTGCAGGTAGATTCAGTAAATTGATGCTTTTTAAGGGCATCCTCAAAGCTTTTAATGGTTTCTAGATTTCTGTATGCAGGTGGTTCCAAGTTGGTCCCCCTAGTCTGGGGGAAACTGTCTCACCTACAGCACTACTGAATGGAGGACATACTAGAGTGAAACTGTTGTCCTGTCTACTTCTGAATATATAACAGTTGTCTTGTAAAGGTAATTTCATTCTTTAAGGGGTGCAGTGACCATGTTTTAGCACCTTGTGAATTAGAGTACGTAGAAGAAAAGTGACCTTATGAGGAAACTAAACTGATTTGGAATGTTTTAGCAAATTGCAATGGTGTATGTGAGAGTAAGTTAACAGAATAAATCTGTAGATTTTATTCTCAGAAGTCTGTCTTCTGTGACTCTTCTGGGATGAATGCATAATAAGAAAAGGAAGGCCATATTCAAGTCCGGGTGTTAAAAAAAACTTTTAGCAATGGCCCTGGAGCAGCAGGTGAAAGGAGGTGACTGATCTTGTAATGCAGTTTTAATTGATCAACGACTTCATTAGTTACAGAATCTGTGTGTGTGTGTGTGTGTGTGTGTGTGTGTGTGTGTGTGTGTGTGTGTGTGTGTGTGTGTGTGTGTGTGTGTGTGTGTGTGGCAAAAAGAAAGGACAGGCTTGAGTATTAGCCCTAAGTACCTCTGTTCATTGACATTTGCTATACCGTTCCCATTAAGATCTATTAAGGGAATAGGAAGAATACCAGGTAGTTTCTTGGCTGTGGCAAAGACCATGACATTGGTTTTCCTGGGGGTTAATTAGTAGTTTATTAGCTGTGGACCAGGTGTGTAACTGAAAGAAACTTCCTGTAACTTTGTTTGCAGGTCATTGTGGTTAATACTAGACTGCAGGAACAGCATATCACCTGCATACATTAGTAATTAAAAATTTGGTAATTCTAAGTTGAGATCATTAACAAAGAGAGAAAGGAGATGAGGACCTAGCACAGACCTTTACATTACATCTGTATTAAGAATAATATGACTAGATGGAGGGAAAAGGGGAAATTATTGGGTAGAATATATGAAAAAGTAGAGGGTAGGTAGGATATGAGATAGAGAGTGGCAGAGAGATGTTCTGCTTATGAAAGGATGGATCAAAACAGTAAGAGAAATAAAGTGCCAAAGGAAGAAAGGGAGGAGAAATAATTGCTCATGGCAATCAGACTGCCTTAAAGCCCTATCTTTGTATTATGTCCCCTACAGGCCGTTGAGGAGACATCTATGCCTGGAATATAAAGCTTTGTCAGACCCCACCCTGATATACAGACCCCACCCAGAACGACCTCCTACATATCTGCAACATAAATAATACCAGTATTACCCATTCTAAAGACTTAAACCTTGCCTGTGATATAAATATGTCCTGCTGAAGAGAAAGGTATGCATCCCAGAGACTACTCCGTCTATGGAACAGGCTCCCATCTATGTGAAACAGAACTCTTCCCTAATCCAAATCAATCATACCTTGGACGATTGGATGGGAAACAGGAAATTGTTCCCTGGTTTGGCATCTATGTCCCTAACTGACAAAGGCAGCTGTAAATGATTCATCTCCCAGGCCCCTTCTTGTAAATGTTTCATTTCCCAATCCCCTGTTTACACTTACCATGGAAACCTGAAGTTGTCAGAGATTTGGGATGCATGATTAGATTTAAAAAGGCCCCACTGGTTGTTAGTCTAGTAAACACCTATGAACCTATGAACCTAAGGGGTGGGTATGGATTAAAGATGTGTTAGCAGAGAAGGAGCAAAGACTGGGGAGGTGGAAAATAGGCTGATATGATGGGGAGAAGGTAAGGTGGTCGCAGACTAGGTAGAATAGGATCTGGAGATTTGTGAGGATGATGAGGATTGAACCTTTATCCAAATATATATCCAAATATATTCCAGGACTAGGAAACGAAGAAGGCTGAAATGTGCAAGCAAGTATTCATTAAGTACATTCATAAAAGGGGTTGTTACAGGAGAATGGGTGTTGCAGTAGTCTTATTAGAAAAGAAAGAGTATTATGTTGAAATATGTTAAATCATGGCTATTATGAACAAATATGGGAAGATCTGATCACAGAAGCATGGCAATATATAGAAAACAATAACAATAATTAAAAAAAAAATTAGAATGGAACACACGATTTCAGAAATAAAGGATCACATTGTCAGAAATCAATAGTGCCAGTATTTGCCTTTTTGTTTAGCTTCAAGTCTGGGCCGTTTTAAGCTGTTTTTGACTGTTTTGTTGACTATGTTACAACCATGTGTAAAAGCAGACTATTCTTGTTGATACATTTTCAAAAAAAATCTCTGTTATGGTTCTGTTTCATTTTCACATTCTAATACTTATACAAATACAGTTTTCTGTAAATAATCTGATATTAAATAATGAGTCTCACTCTTACAAATATTATTTTACTTGTCTCAGTCTCCACTAAATTATCAGTTTCTCAGCTGTGTTTTTCAACTTTGGTGTAAAATGGATAGACTAAAACCATCATCTTTAAAGCTTCATGAAAACTTGTCAGAGAATCAGACATTGTGGATTCAAAGATTTCAGCTGTGTGTTAGTATGACTGTAAAAACAAAGAAAATCCAATGTACAATATTTATTTATGATTATTATTATTATTATTATTATTATTATTATTATTATCCAGTGTCAGCTTCTCCTCCCACCACTGACTCTCTCTTCATCGTCTTGACTGGCTTTAACTTCCTCTCCATCTTTCTTTCCTTCATTTAATCTTGACTCACAAAATCATATATAAAGTTAATGACTGCCCTGCCTTTACTAACCTACTTACCAAGTACCACTCTAATAGGCAACTCAGATCCAAAAACCAATTACTCCTGAAAGTAGAAAAAACAAACTCAACTGCCGGTCAGAAGCTTTACTCTTTTATCATAACCAAAATGTGGAACTCTCTCTCAGCATCTATCAGAGCCACTAGCAATTCAACTAACTTCAAAAAACTCCTTAAACAATATCTTTCCTTCTAATGGAAATGTACATGCACCAATTCCATTCCCTTCAAAACCTGACCCCCCCCCCAATAATATTTTATTGCTCCTAGCTTATATCTCCTCTCATCCCCTTTCTTCTCTAGACATTTCAGCAAGTAGTTCATAGTTGTGTACTCTTTTATCTTTTTTACCTATCAAACTTATATTTCTACAATAACCTATTTAAGTTATGCTTGATGTCCTATTCTGGGACATCTAACTGCATTGAATGAATATCTTACATTGTAATTCAATTTAACTTAATTTTTGTAACTGACTATGTTTCATATTACTTTTTGTAAATAATTGTGTCTTTTATGTATTTTGTTATATGTGGAGCTTTTCTCCCCAGGCCTCCACTGAAAATGGGCTTCATTAGGCCCAGTGGACCATCCCAGTAAACAAATGCAAACAAATAAATAAATAAATAATCTTTATTATTCTTGTTCTAACTATTACTATTATAGGGAATAATGTTAGTGGCACAAGAGGTAGCACACTCGCCCAAGGTGCAAGAAAACCAGAAGACTTGGGGCTCTGTTCCCAATCTAAGTGATTGGATAGCTGATGCCACAGTGTAACATTAAGGGGTGCTCTACTCTTAAGTATGTCATCCTTCAGATGAGATGTTAAATCAAAAAGTAGATATAAAAAATCTCATAGCACATATTTAAAAAATTAAGGGAAGTTTCCAAATGCCATGACCAAATTTCAGCTTGTAGTATAAATATCTCATCAGTCCACCTCTGAAAAGAGACCACCAACCTAGCAAGCCTGATCCTGTCAACAGAAGGATAAATAAAAATAAAAACATTGTAGGACAGAAAGCAATCAAAATATATAACACATTCAATCATAAAAAGAAGAGAGGTAAGATAGCGGTAAAAAAAAAAACAACTTTCAAGTTACTATATGCAAGACATTTCTTTCTAATATAAATCAAGTTTGTTGATGATTATATGACTGATTTGAAGAGGAAGTGCAGGGCATGTAACTGTGAGACTGGTAACACCTATGATTTGTTGATGAGGCATAAACTGCATGTGGAGTAAGAAATGATCAACTAGTGGAGGTACTATTAAAAGACTTGATACTTGACAAATAATGAACTATATTCAGAGAAACTGTGCTTTTAAGCTTATAATTTGAAAGAATAAATAGAAGTTATATGAAAAAAATGTAGGAAATGAAAACAAGGGCAGAGTGAAGCCAATGTTTGCTAAAATAAATACAAATAATGAAATTGCTACCATGTGGTTATTTCAAATGATGGCTGGTAATAATGAAACAGGCATTGATCATTTTCAGTGTGAGAAATATGGCTAAAAACATGCAAACATATAGTAAAGCAATTAAGTGAATGCTTTAAAGTTATTTTTTTTATCAAGACAAGTACTTTTCTTATGTTTAGCATTCACATTTTCTTCTCACACTTCTTTCTCCACTCTTTTGTTTCTCCTCCTCCTGTTCTTTAACTCTTCTTGTGCTCTTTCATAGAACAAGTATTGTACGTTTAGAGCCCAGCCATCAGACATTAAGCATAGCAAACTTACTAAATAATCTAGTACCTCACTGATGACTAGGTGCTAAAATAGACCACCAGCTACAGATAACGGTGGGCACTTAGTGTAAAATATTACTTTTGGAGCCTCAGTTGTGTTTTAAAATGCATGCTTTAATTGTTAAGTTAACTTCATTTCCTACTTTTTAATTACTGATATGATAACATCATTTAGATTGAACCTATTGCATTATTTTGAGGGCTTGAACTCACTATTGGATGAATACAGAAAATGTTTGGGGTTACAATTATGCATAGAGTGCAAAATAACAATGAAAATTCTACCTTCACATAGTACTCCAAACTCTCAAATTAACTAATATTCACACAGATAGGTAGATTGGTTAATTATGAACTTAAAATTAAATAGTCCCAAAATACAAAAGTCAGAGATCTAATTTTTCATCAGCAAAAAATAAAACATACGGGTAAGATAGATTCATTATGGAGCAACTTCCCCAACTGTAAAATAGACTCCCATGGCAAATCATGCAATGTGGTACATTCAAACTGGAACTGAGTGATTGGCTACGTAATCACAAAATCACCCATGGCTTTACTGGGCATCTATATTACATAATCAAACTTTTAAAAGTTTGAACATCATATGGTCAACACCATATAATCGAACTTTTAAAAGTTTGAAAATGTAATAGAAAAAAATAAACCAAAGGAAAAAGCTTACATGAAAGGTTTAAAAAGGGGGGCAAGAGCCCCTGCACCCCCCACACCCCCACTCTACAAATAAACCAACTCCAAGATCGCACTACAATGCAGTAAAGGGAAATCTTCCCATTCCGCACAGTCTGTACAGAGATGTCCATTGAAATGTTCGAACTTTTAAAAGTTTGATCATATGGTGTCGACCATATGACATTCAAACTTTTGATATAGACCACTTTACTGGTGTAGCTCTTCTTGAAATAGAAGGTGCAGTCTAAAGGTGGGAATTGGCATGATGTAAATGGTCACAAAACTCTGTTACGTTGTATTTCATATGAATTCTTTGTTTCCTATGAGAAAATGTTATTGCACTTGTTTATCTTCTTGCTATTTCCTTTTTTTTTTTCTTTTATCCCGCCCTTTGTTCAAGTAACTCTCCTTTTCATCTTTACATAATACACTAAGTTGTTATGGGAATATGTGGTGCTTGTCTCCTCTTACTATTTTTTGTTCTTAATATGATAAGGAGCTCACACATCTGGAATTCTAATCCTCTCTATGAACAGTGTAGATGTTCTTCTCACAAAGGTATACATAATTAAACAAACAAACAAACAACAAAAAAAAAATGAATAAAATTAAATACCTGGAATTTTACTGTTAACTGTTGTCAACATTTCATCAGACTGATTTATTTATTTATCATTCATTGGCCAGGTTAGTCCCACTAAGCTAGTAGCCTCCTTTCAGGGAGACAAGATGTGGTATTTATACTTACTAAGGGGAACTTGGCCAGAGTGCCAGGGGAAGTTCTCCTTACCCTTTTTATAAGTGTTGTTGGATCTTTTGTGTCCACCTGAGCTATCTCCAAGGAGATGAGACCTCGGTATAGCAGCTCACCTGAGGGAAGGCACAGTCAGGAGCGCAGCATCGCACTTCTGCTGGAATGCAGTGTCATCATTCCATCTAGCCAGGATGAAAATAGAACCTAAAACTTTCTGCACCAAAAGTAAGTGTCTGACTTGTTACACCATTAACACCAATAAATATTTTTAAGTAATTTTACTAGCATCACTGAGAGCGATTGAAGATTTTGGTGCTGAGATGTTCAAAATGGATTCCCAGACACCATTTCAATGGCATAGGAAGAAGAAGTCCTTACTTTGAACCAGATGATCTGACTGCTACTAGCAGCTCAGATGCTGGCCAGATTGGTCTCTTTTAAGCAGAGATTTAAACAACAGAAATGGCAGCAGTGGTAGCAGCAAGAGGTTGCTTTGCTGTTCCAACCTGGTGACCATATCCCGTCTTGCCATACAAATGCATAAGTGGACTGAAGTACACTTACTTGCAAAAACATGTATTTGAGATGGATAACTAGCCATGTTAATCACATTCTGTGAAGTGAGGTACAAATAAAAATAGCACAGAATAACATTAATTATCTATTCACAGAAGTCATTCTATATACTTCATTTTGTCTTTTGCTCATTTTACTGCAGTGCTGGTTTACTTTAAATTTATTTTTCTTGGAGTTTTAAGTCCTATGCTAGAATCAAGAGCTAACATTTGTGTTACATTCTGCAAGTTCATTGTGTTGAAAACCGGTTTCTCCCTTAGGGGAAAGAACAAGAAGGATGCAACTGGACATAGCATTTTTGTTAAAGGTAAGGAACATATGCCAAAGTTTAATTGTGATTGTGGACAAAAAGGACTGCTGTAGGCATGTTTTTGATTGTCGTCATCTTTCCTGCCCTACCACTGTTGTGATTTAGTAAATTATGTGGCTGTATACTGTCTGCCCTTCTACAAATTTCACTTTCAGAACTCCTCTCTACCTTTCATTTGCTCATACTAGTGATTTCTGCAAGAGCATATTGGGAAGATCATCCTTTTAAACAGATTAAACATTAGTTACTCCTTTCATGTTCTCTCACCTAGTAGTTGTACTCTAAAATACTCACAGTTTTTAACTACATTTTTCAATTTACATTTAAAAAAATAATGACATAGTTCTTGATACTATGCCATACGGGGAGTGAAATGGCTAGGGACCCCCAATAAAATCTATCTACACATACACACACACACACACACACACACACACACACACACACACACACACACACACACACACACACACACACACACACATGCAAGTACATGCACAAAAAGTAGAGTAAGATTGACAAGTAAAAAGGTTGGGAATCCAAGAATAGAATATAAATTGAACAGCACAAGCTAGCCAAGAAAAACAGGAGAAAGATTTATAAGTGCATAGCCCAGGAAGCTTAAGATGACATGATGTGGGGTGTTCAGGAGAATTTGCTGCAGAATGATTCCACCACATAAATTCATCAAGGTATGACAGAATCATTCTCAAGTGGTTGCCATTGTGATGGCTGTGCCCTGGCCCAGTAATCAAGGAGCCTCAATCCTCACCACTAACACCAGGGAGGTCATCTCATAGAAGAGGAAAGGATACCAAATACTCACAGTAAAGTACAATTTCCCTTAAGTGCACACAGAGATCACAGTCAGTCTGGGGCTGGTTGCTCCCTTGCTCTCTACATCCTAATAAGGCTCCCCACTGGCACAGCTATAGGGTCCAGATCTCAGCCTAGTTTGCAAGCTAACCTCCAGTACCCTCTCTGTTCCACCAGTGCTTTGTGTCCCTGCCCAAGTAGCTGACACACACCCACACTTTGAGATAAGTATTTATACAACTTCACAGACATTCCTGGGCAAGGCTGACACAGATTCTCCAGCTGTGACCCTTTACCCAGACTATACAGTAGTAATTATTGCTACCACCAGCTTAATAATTATCAGCTACCCAAAGGCCCTTGAAAGGGTGCCCAATTATTACAGTGCAATATTATTATCCAATTGGTAATGTGACTATTCTGTCTAAGAATTATTAGAGTGGCCTGTTACAATGAACTCTATAAATATGCAAAGTACTCTAGAGCCTACTTCCTTACACAAACCAGCCACAGGTAAAGGTTTTTAAAATATTTAATAATAAATAATTAAAACACAAGACAATACTACTACACCACAGAGATATCTAAGAGTTCAGAAGAGATCACACAGAAACTTAAAACAATACAGTAGGACAGGTCTGATGTCAAAGGAGAACACAATCTAACTTTCTAATCTTTAGCTATTCTTAAGAGAAAACACAGTGCTATAATCCTACTTACAGACATATAGAGCATAAGCAGTGTTGGGTTGATGGTCCAAGACAAATGCTTCTTGTCCCTCTCTCAACAATAGTTTTTAAAACACTAACAAACAGCTCTGCTAAGGCCCTCCCAAATTACATAATTTTGACACTTAGGTTTTACCAGTATTCACGTTACATCATTTTCACACTTAGTCTGGAGTTCCCAGGCAAACAAACTGCATTATTTAGCAAGCTAACAACTGCTCAGGAAACTACAACATTAAAAGATATTTTGCATGTATACTCTAACAATTATTCCTTAAGTTAAGACAATAGAAAGAATGTGTTCAGCCAGATGCTTCGGCACCACTTTTTTAGATAAGTGTAACTTCAAAGAACATTTGAAATGCTTGGCTTGGTTTTCCTTCCAGCAGATGGCAATCTTGCAACAATCTTGAAGTTCACATTGTACAGTGTTTTCTTTCATTTAAGAACAAAAGCCTGTATTTTACATTTATTTATACAAATGATAACATTATGTATCAAGTTCTATTTGACTAGGCTGGCAGCCTTCACCCATCTTTCCCCAATCTTCACAGCCACTCATTTTTTTTAAATGTTCTTTTAGCTCTGGACCACTGCCCTTCCACTGAATAGATGCAGGCACCATTGTGTGAACCCACAATGTTTTGGGAATGACTATCTTTTAGATATCTGTAGTTCATGCCTGGAAAGTGTTGCAGTATGTCATAGGCTGCCCAATAATCAGACATAATTGTTTCTCCTGGAAAGACATGTTTTGTTTTTATTGGAATCAAGGTACCAGCACCTCTCCTTGTCACAAAGCAGATGTAATCATTTTTTTCTCTATTCTAATTGCCGAATAGCCAATGGACAGCAATGGCTAAATGGTGTCCTTTATTATGTTTTGCCTTGACAAACACTTCCACTGATTTCAGCAATTTTTCCTGGTCCTCCAAATTTCATGGGTTGTTACATCAATTTCCGGGAGCAAAGATCCCTGAGGAACTGATCCTAGTGTATTCCTGTCTTATGTGTCACCTATGCCACTTTGAAGCTATGGACACAGGCAGATGGTTTGCTCAGTCATATATTAGTTACACAAACATTTTTATAGGCACTTTGCTCTTTTCAAAGATAGTTCCTTTGGAATCGCCAGTTTGGCTTCAGCAGTTGCATGCATGGAATTTTCAGACAACAGAATTTATAATTGGATGAACAGAGTATGGAGATCCACATCTTTGACAGTTTTCTTGTGAGGTACTATTCCAAATCCTTGCAAAAAAATTCAACCGTGTTGGAAATATTATCTGTAATAATACAGATGCCATCAAAGTTATACAAATCTATGTCAGCAAGATTACTATATGCTGCACATTATCATTAATTTTATGCTATTAATTAAAAAAAATGTTCAGTGCTAATACAATTAACTAAGATATACTAAAAGGTAAATATTTCTATAGGAATGAGTTGTATGAAGTTCATTGACATTGATAGCCTGTCCGTCAATGATGCCACATCTCGTTCCCCCATAAATCAACTATGGAATGCCAAAACATACATGAACTTTGATGGGGGGTATTACACTGCACTACACAATAATCATGAGAGATGCCAGGAGAGGGCCTGGAGGTAGTCATCCTAGAAGTGTTATGTATCAACAATGGCACAAGGAGGAAAGAGAGAATTTGTGAGTATAAACACTGGCTGCAGCAGTGGAAAAGGGAGGTCTCTTGGTAGGATAGTGAGGAAAGTCATAGCAAAGAAACAATCTATATGCAAAGGGTAGACTCCATCTTAGTCCAGATTGGGCAGCAGTGCTTAGTGTTGACTTGGAATGCTACATTTTAAAGACTGCAACTTAAAAGTGAGATTGAACTGAGGAGGGAGAATGAATGAACGGAGTTTACCCAGCTGATAAAGGATGAAAAAGGATGGAGAGCACAACAGAGGAATAAAAAAGTTTGATTCTGATTATGGCTAGAAAATTGTACTCTGCAATGAAAGGATTCCCTGTAGGAAGATTCTGGAGTTGTAAGCAGTGCTGCTAGAAATGAAGAAGGACATTCCTGGTATTACACAAACCTGTGCTAATGACAAAGATGGTGTGAGTTGTGCACGTTATTCAAAACAGATTATTCAGAAATGACAGAGAAGGGAGAGATGGGTCAGAGTAGTAATCAGTATAGGGGATGTCATCAGAAGTGATTAGAGAGTAGGTACAAACACCAAACCAGGAATGAAGGAAAGGCATAGCCAGTGTATAAACTAAGTGCCATTTCCATTAAAGTGGAGGAGAATCAAAGTGCAGAGCATCTTTGACCAGAATTAACACGTTATGTAAATGAGAGACTGGAGGAGATAATAAAGGAGGAAGAATGGGAGATGGAGGGCAATTCTTATGGGGGGGATGAATCTGCAAAGAGAAGATTATAAGAGTCTAAGGTCAAGGGCAGAGAAGATGTAGGGGTTAAATGTAATTTTGATGCATGAGAAGGCCAGTCAGCTTGTGTAGTAGAAAGGAAAACATTCCAGTTGTGGTCCTAACCACTACAAATAGAATTATGTATATCTAGCTTATGACAATATCAGCCAGTAGTGATCTTGTCAAATGTGTGGTTTAGAGTAACTATAAATGGAAAAAAAAAAACAAAGATAAAGTCAATGGTGTGGGAATGTTGAGAAGTGTATCATGCTTTATGAGTGGAGGTGGCCAAGTCTGATTTTGGAGACTGAGAAAATATCTAATAAGTAAACAAGCAATGGGGATAGGTCACGATCTTAGGCAATGGTGCAAAGAAGATGCAAAGGGACAAAAAAGTATAAGGCACGTGTATCTACTTAGGAATGTGAGCCTAGCAATTAGGACAAAATATAGGACCTACAACATGTTGTAGGAGGTGCAGGAGTCATACTACAAGGAGATTAGCAAAAAGACAGTAAAGATGTTAAGGGTAGAAGACGTTAATACTGAACAGGAGTTAGCAGAAGGGATTGGGGTGGAGTTTGTACCCAGACTAAGCAGAGGTAGGAAGAAGACTTGAAAACAGAGATATTTAATGAATAGCATCTATCATTCTGCATAGAGGAAGGCAATAGGGGGAGCTCTGCTTGATGGGAGGTGAGGCAATATGACAACAGCAGATGGCAGACAACAGGAAAGGAAGGGAACAGTTTCAGGAAAATTGTTTGTCTCGAGAATGAATACAGCACAGAAATCATATGGGATTCCTGCCAAAGTCCTCAGAAATCTGCCAGTTTGCTGGCAAACATACTGATATAAATCTTCAAGACATCATTGGGTATCAAGACATGTGTGGTGACTTTGTACAAGGGGTGTGGGCATAATTAATGGTCTTACACAGCAGGCTGATAAGACACCTTGGACCAAGAGTGAGGAATTGGATAGCTGCATGTCTCAGTATTAGGGCACAGTGGACTGCAGTGAGAGTGACAGTGTCACAAATTAGAAAAGTGATGCAGTGCAGTGTTCTGGCATAGTTCAAATATTCTTAAGTATAGTTGTCTCAGCTATACCTGAAGGAAAAGAGGACAGAATCCATCTCTTTACATATGAGACAGAGACAGGTACAGCAGTTAAAGGAGGTGGAAGAGTTTACCAAGGGATTTGGAAAGGTTGGAGTAGTAGCCATTAAGGTAGCTATTGATATTTATTGCAAACACGTGCAATGTACTGCAGTTAGACTATAACATCTTGGTGTAAAGTAATACAACAGGAAGTGGATCTGGAGGTGTTCATGGCACCAGAAATGGATTATATTACCAGGAGCAAAGTGAGAGGGCAGCAGCATCAGTAAACAATAGTAAAATGTGAAGTAAACAATAGTAAAATGTGTTACCGGAGGCATATATTCTACAAGTAAAGAGCTAATGCTTTCACTCCACTTGAGTGAAGCATGAATTTCTAGAGGCTGCCTATTGGAATGTTAGCACTCAAGTACAGAATGCAAACAAGTTGAAAAAAGACAAAAACTACAGTAGAAGAGCAAATAATAAACATTGTTCTTATCATTTAAACTTCTTTTTACCAGGGTGCTAGCCTCCCATACCTACCAGACTTATATATATATCAACTTTATTATCAACATATCAGAAAATCATTGACACTAGTTTCTCTTATAGGAAGCTACTCATTGAACAGTATATAAAAATTGAGAATGACATTAATTATGAAATAACGATCCAACAGACTGAGATGACATTGTTAATGACTGAAAGGGATCTTATTGTGTTTCATGAAGATGTATTGTCACACACAACTATACCGGAGCGCAGACTGCTATTAGACAAGAAGAAACTTGAACATGATCTTAAGGATTTCAGTGTCTGCAATGTGTTCTCTTGGCCGAGAGAGTCTAGAGGAATGAGAGAACCAATAGCGACAATGCATCTGAACCAATCTTCCTTTAGTAACCAATCCAGAAGAGCCAAACCAACCAACGCCCCCCCTCCAGCTCTCAGAGATGCAGAGAAATGAAAACGGATGTGATGGCATGGCAACTAATACACGGAGCAGCAATGAGACAGAAACCACGTATTTGGGACAACAACCATCCTACAATGAGACAGGAATCATGCAAACATCCAGCTCGAATAACCACAACAATAAAGTGGAATTAGTGATGTTAGAGAATAAAGCAACCAACACCAGAGACGTGGAGAATGAGCAAAGAAAAGTTAACAACTTTAATGGCTCCTTTACTCCATCAACAGGAGATGTTAGAAGGAAACTAAATGCCATAAAAACAACTGAGCCAGATTTGGACTCAGTTTTTCATCAGTTCCCTCTACCTATTTGAGATCAGAGAAAATGGACTCCACTCAAGAGCAGCAGGAAACAGAAGGTATCAGGAGACCAAACACTGTTACAGAACAAACTACAAAGGCAAGTGAATCAGAGTTAATTGTTAACTTGTCTAAATATGAATTGAAAGCCTCTGAGAAGTCACTCCTAAATAGAAGGTTATCCTTTATACCCTCTAAAGGAGCTGATGTTACTGACTTTATTCTTGAAATTAAAATGTTTGTGAGGAATGTGGCCTTGAAAATGCTGTATAAGGATAATAATGAAAATAGTTTTTGTTTAAGAAACCAAGTATATTTATACCAAATATGCATCATTTTTAGAAGCATTTGAGCAGGCTTGTGAAAGAGATTTTATGCAAATGTCTAATGATTGAAAATGTAATGAAACTCAGAATTTTTTAAATTTAAGTAAAAATGAATGCATAGCACTTGTTAGTTTGAGTAATAATGACCAAATAGTTATAAGACCTGGCGGAGCTATTGTTGTTTTAGATAAATGCTGTTATGAAAATACGATTCGATCAATGTTGAATGATGAGACCTATCGATTAACTAATGGTATACAATTAAATAAAATAATCAGTAATATGCACAGTAATCTTTATGACTTGTTGATGTGTGAGGTAATTGATCATGATCTGTATAAATATTTTCTGGTTGAGCTACCTACTATTCCTGTTTTTAGAGGTCTACAAAAAATTCCTAAAGACCTACATAACCCCAAGATGAGACCTATAGTCTCAAGTAGGGGATGGCTAACAGAACCACTTTTGATATATATCGAAAAACAGCTTAAATAAATTGTACAAGCTACCAATATGATAACTAGGGATACTCAGGAATTTCTCAAAAGTTTATCTGAATATACACATAATATGATGGATCTATTGAACATCTTTCTTGTAACTTTAGATGTGAAATCCCTATTCACAATGATCCCTAATGAAAATGGCCTTGAATTTTTAAGGCAATTACTATGTGCAAGGAATGTGACGAGTTCAGTTAGAATGAGATGTATGTTGCTGTTAGAATTAGTCCTAGAGAATAATGTTTTCATGTATGACAATGAATACTACCTACAAAAAAAGGGAGTAGCCATGGAGACACCTTGTGCGAATTCATATGCAAATTTGGTCATGGCCCAATGGGAGAAAACATGCATTCTAAATACAGAATATGGAAATAAAATTAAATACTATAAGAGATTTGTGGATGATATCTTCTTCCTATGGGAAGGGAGTGAGGTTGATTTATGTGCATTTGTCGAATACACAAATCAAACCACCAATTTCCTGAAATTTGAAGGGAAATGGTCAAAAACAGGAATTGAGTTACTGGATGTATTTATTAGTAAAGATAATGACAGATTTACAACCAGATTGTATAAAAAGAGCTGCAGAAAAATAGTTTGCTCCATCGCACAAGTATGCACCCCAAACATATCTATCAGAACATAGTGATCAATCAAGGAAAGAAAATATCTAATTTAACTAGTGAGGATATTATATGTGAACAAACATTAAATCTCCTTAGTGATTATTTTGATGCAAGGGGATGTTCTAACCAAGAAACTGGGATACTGAAAGAATTGACAAAGGTGGATAGAATAGGAAAAGGAAGACCCTATTTTAGAAAAAGAGATACTAATACAGTAGTATCAACTCAAATTGATACACAATTGACTCATACCAATACACAAATAAGGTTAAATATATCATATTCTAACAACAACAAAATGATAAATAAAGTGATTACAAAAAATTGGGCCAATTCTGACTACCAATGAAGAGATACATACTATTGTTGGCTCCAATCCTAGATATAGCTATAGCAATAGCAAATCCCTAAAAAGGCTATTATGTTATGAAGAAAGCAATATGGATAGGGTGACATCTAGCAGGCAAGGAACTTTTCCCTGTAGGAACTGCAATCAATGTTCATATATGTCTGGTTCCAACAGCTTCATACATCCAGAAAATGGTAGGAAATACATTTTCAAACACTATGCTGACTGTAAATCTAGGGACCTCTTCTACCTAGCTAGCTGTGAGAAATGTACAAGCTATTACATAGGTAAAACTAATCGAACTTTAAGAGAAAGGGTGAGGGAACATATTTATGCCATCAGTCGGGAGGATGAGACAAATGCTTTGGCCAAACATACATTAGAAAATGATTTAAGTCATAAGTTTAAGTTTTCAGTAATAGAATTAGTAAACAGGATTTAAAGACTAGGAAACATCAAGAATCATACAGAAAAACATGAAATTAAATGGATAATCAGGATGCAGTTAGATAAAGGCAGGGGGCTGAATGATAGGGTCTCTATTAAACCTTTTTTGAGAGATAGACCCCTGAAACATTGACTATGCATTTATGAGTGAGTTAGCTCTTTGACATTATACATATGTATTTCCAAATGTATTGTCTTTATATAACAAAGATATTGTTTTATTAACTACTATGCATTCTAGTTCATGAAATACAAGTGTTTATGTGTGTTATGTATATTTATATATTTATACATTTTTATATATTTCATGTCTACATCTATATACATGAGTATTTTAGTAAATATATTTATATTTATATGTATGTTTTTTATACATATAAACAGATATTTTTAAACACATACTTTTAAACACATCCATTTATATTTAATGTATCATTGAAATTTTAGATAAATGCTACCATCTACTGATGCATTTAGGTATACAAATTAATTGAATGAAAAACTTTTTTGGCGCCTTTTTCTATATTTAAATGAAAAGAAATGTTATTAATTAAGTCTGATGAAGGGTTTTGAAGTAGCCCGAAAGCGCTTACTGATCTGAATAGCTGATTGTTTTAATAAAGGATCATGTATTTGAAGAGCTGTGGTGGTTCCAGGCATATTTCTTTGGATATATTCACATTTTTATTATCAACATACCTTGGAGAAATGAGGTTTGGGATCAAACCAATTTGTCAAAGGCCACCTTCAAGGTTTAAAGGTTAGGTCAAGGGAGTTTGGTTGGGTTGGAAGTTAGTTAAGGATGTTGGGTAGTATGAAATGGAGGGTTTAGCTAAAGTTGGGAAATGAAAGGTACATTCATTAAGGGAAGGTTTGGAAGAAGTGAGGTAGATGTAGGGTGGGGCTTAGTGTGTTTTACTTGTTTGTAGTTGAGTTGTAGGTTACACTTTGTCATGATCTTGCTTCTGCAAGTATTACATCCATGATGACCTGTAGGTACTTCTGTGAACAGGTAGGCCTTGGGTTAATAATGATGTGTAGAGTGGAAGTGTGTCAGGCTTCTTTATATTTTTTTTTTGGAGGGGGGAGTCATCTCTTCTTCTTGGTGGTCATTGATGTCTTCGGTGGGCATGTGGTTACTGAGGGGATGTGTTTGTTGGGTGTGGATGTGAGAGGGATGAGGTCTTTTGTTGGCTGATGAGTTTCTTCATGTTGAGCTCTTGATGCTGGATTTTAGCTGGGTAGTTGTATGGGTGCAGGACTGGCCTGCCTTGGACAGGGCTGGTTAGAGTGGTCTGTGGGATTCAGTGATGACTGTGTTTTTGTTCTTATTTGTCCTGCTTGGACTGTAATCTGTGGGGTAGCAGTTGCATTCATCTCTTGTGACAGGTTTGTGTTGCCATTTTCCGGTCCCCCTCACACGGTGTGTTGTGTGCCTTGGTTTTAGGGCTATTTTCCATTGTTTGCATTAGTGGTGGTGGAGCAGTGGTTGGTGATTCCTTGCTAGATTGCTTCTTTGTGTCCATGTGTGTGTTGGTGGCCCACGAAGCATAAGTGAATAACAGTTGGTTATCACACATGCTCAGTATGAAGTTAACCATCGTGAGGAGGAGGTCAGGAAAGGTGGGTCTTTTATAGAGTGTACATGATCTTTTGAAACTTGTGGTTTTATTCTTTGCTGTGGCAAGTCGATGAGTTTAAGAGGCTGAGAGCATATCGCTGACTGGTGACAGGCATTTGATTTCCGAGGATGGTGCCTTTTCTTGTGTGTTTTGGCTATGTGCTTGTGTGTTGGTTGGGAATGACTGGGGAGGTGCTGGGTCATGTAGAGTTGCATTGGTGGTGGTGTGGGCTGGCGGCTTCCATTTGCTCAACTGGGCTGTGAGCATGTCTCTTAGCTGTACAGGTTTTCACAGAAAGTCCAAATTGCTGCATTTTTTGGTCCAGTTTTAGGCATTCACGATTACAGTTACAGAATAAAGGCAGACATTTGAGTGTAAGACTTCATACCCTTCTGATATTCATGCTAATGAAAAACCTGTATTCTTTCAACTTTCTAAATTTGTAAGAACTATATTTTAAAGTTGTCCCAATTTGGGACTTTGCTTCTACTTTTATTTATGGTTTTGCCTAGATTCCTTGCTCGAAGAGGTTGAGAGGCATGGCCAGAATGATGGAGTTTCAATGTGAGGGGCTTGTGACCAACATATGTTTGCGAGCATGCATGGTGTACTTGCTGAGGATTATGGGGGTGGGGGAATGGTTTGGAAGCATGGGCAAGCAGTTTGTTCTATAACAAAAAAAAAAAAAAACAAAGGGAGGGGAAAAAGAAAATGAAAGAAAGAGGGGAAAAAAGTAAGCTGACTGAATCAAGGAAGAGGAGGAAAGAGGAGAGATAAAAAGTTTGTCTTATGGCAGTTCATTTACTTTAAGAGGTTGAGTGCATATCTTTCAAGTGTGCATATTGTCACAGAATGTCCAGATTTTGCTCATAATTTGGTCTGTTGCCTAGCAATAAGACTATGGTGCCTGTGGGACACCATAACTCTAGTTGGAAGAGAAAGCAATCTGCAAAAGGCAAGCAGGTGGCTGGAGGGAGACAGCACGGCAGTTGAAGTCAAGAGATGTGGTAGCAGTGGAGGCTCCAGCCACTGAAACAGCATGTGCTGCACCTGCAGATCATAAAATGTTGGGAGGTCCAGTAGGAATGTCACATTCAGGGCATGTTGGGAATAGCTGGAGTGTAGATGGTGAAGGATTACACCAAGAGACTGGGGAATTGACAGGTGGCTTAGGGGGATGTCATACATGTGGTGAGGGGGGCAGGTTTTAGCAGAAGCTGGCACTGGATTGGGTAGCCTAGGTCTCTACAGAGGTAGTTTGGCATTCCCAATAAGGGGGTCAGATTCACACTTGCAGTAGCTGGGTTCAGATTGTGGGTTTTGACTAAGTGATTGGTTAACTACGCAGGCTCTGGGGCAAGGCAGTGGGTTAGTGTTTTTGACCCCTCACATACCTTCTTCAGTTAAAGAGAAGATCGGGAAGGGGAAGCATGTTGATATTTTTGAATTAATTGATATGGATGGGGATCAGCATTTATTGGAGTCAGAAACTGCAAACAGTAAAGATCTTCTGGCAGCTTTAGCAGTTCTGGTGTGACAGACAGTGGGTAGATTGTGACCACAAACTTGTGAGAATTGGGTGTTGGGCTTTGTCTGTTATATGGCAATGTGGTTGGAGAAAGATGCAGCTTTGCCCCTTCTGCTCTTTGCATATTTTTTGATGATCCAAGAGCTGCAGCCGCTATGGACAGGTAGTACCTGGTTATGGCATGATCAAAGGTTTTGTAAGCAGAAAGCGGTCATCAGTCCCTGCACTGGGAGGTGAGGCACTCAGACTTATGGTTGACCAGTATGATGGATAGTTTTGGTGCTATTAGCAGTGGGGGCAAAATAGGAGAAGAAGGGGCAGGGGTTTGTTGGGCTTTGACTACAAGGAGATGCTTATGTTTGGCACGCAGGTTCCAGCACATTGTTCAAAGTGTGCAGGCATGCATCCAGCCATGCAGTGTGGCCGGCAGGACAGTAGTGTGGTCAGCCCAAATTTGTTTTTGACTGTTGTGAGGGATTTATCATCTTCATTTTAGGGATCTCAGGGTATGTGAGGGAGAGATACATTTTTGTGGGTGCCTTTTTGGGGAACAAGAGTAAGACCCGGGGACCCATTTTCCCATTAAGGTGCAGGTATTGCAGCTCATGCTTCAGCATTTTCCTGACTTGGCAGTGGCAGAGGAATGAATTAATGGATTTTCTCAGGGGTTTTCTAGTAAGTCTAAGGTGGGAGGGGATGACATTATCTGTAAAAGCTTGCAATCACTGCAAGAGAAGGAACATATTTTTGAAGCACTGGTGGCGATGGAATGTCAGGCTGGTAGGCTATTGGGGCATTTTGACAGCCCTCCCTTTGGCAGTTTTAAGGTTTCACTATTGGTCTAGTACTTAAGTAAGTGGCTGGTGAATTTTGAATGATTCACCATTCATCTTATCCAGAAGGGATCTCCGTTAACTATTTTATTGCAGTAGAGGATGTTAAGGAGTCTTATGTGTCACTGGATGATGCTGTGCAAGTCATTCAGGGGTTTGAAGATCCATGGTTGGTCAAGGTGGATATCGACTCTAGGTTCTGGCTTTTTCCTGTACAGGAGGATGAATAGCCATTGTTGTGAATGGTGGTTGGAAGCAAATTTTATTTTGACAAGGCTATTCCCATGGGATGTTCGGTAGCCTGTGCTACTTTTGAGAGGTTTAACATGGCATTACATTGGATTTGGCAGCAGTGGGTGGGCACTCAAAGGCCTGTTCATTACTTGGACGACCTTCCCATAGTGGGTGAAGGGTATGAAAGAGCTGTGGAAGGTATGTGGGAGTTTGTGGGGATGAATGAAGAACTGGGGGTCCATTTGGCAAGACAAAAACTGGAAGGACCAGCTAAGTCATTCGATTTTTTAGGTTTATTGGTGAATGCAGAATGTAGATTGTTTTACCTATTAAAGGAAAAGATAACCCATTTTAAAGAGAAAATAGCCTGGGTAAAGTCTAAGGATAAAGTGCTGATTAAGGTATTAGGGCTTCTGAATTTTGCATGTCGGGCAGTTCTTCTAGGTTGTACTTGCTATAGGTCCATGTTATTTTTGCTGATATGAGGGAAATACAAACATCATTGGGTAATACTTGGTACATTGATAAGGGATGATTTAGCTCTTTGGTTATCCTTCTTGGAATGGTTTAATGGAGTTTCCTTTTGGCAAATGGATTGGGTTGGTTTGGGTGATTTGCAGATTTTTTTTATAGATGCAGCAGGGGGTATTGGTATGGGACCGTTCTTTGGGGGTGAGTATTTTACGGCTCCATTGCCACCTGAGTGGAAGGAGGATTGGAAGTAGGATGTTGCCTTTTTAGAGTTAATGCCAGTTTGGGCCGTATTCATGGTTTGGCAGGACCAACTGAGGGGAAAGAGGGTTATTTTTAATTCTAAAACACAAACAACAGGTTGCAGCATGAATAAATGGTTCACAGAAAAATAAATAAATTATCCACACAAACATCCAATGAACCAACCAACAGACAAGGAGTACTTCAAAAAAGTAAAACCACAATGAACCTTTCGTAGTGACAGTGACAGTGACCAGTGGTGTTCTGTCACTATGAAAGCACTAACGTTCTTAATTAACTGTTTCATTATGGTTTTACTTTTTTGAAGTACTCCTTGACCGTCGGTTGGTTGGTTCATTGGAAGTTTGTGTGGATTATTTTTAATTCTGATAATATTGCAATGGTTCAGGTTTTACAGGTGAAGACAGCAAAGTCAGAACAGTTACTGTTAGTTTTATGTAAGTTAGTTTTACAGCGTTTATTGATTAATTTTTCTTTTACAGGTGTGCATGTGGTAGGTGCTAGGAATAGGATTGCTGACAGTTTGTCTCGCCTAGAGTTTTCAAAGTTTAGTCAGTTAGCTCCAATGGCATCAAAGGATCTGAAAGCAGAGCCAGATGATGTATGGAGAATTGGTTGAAGTGACCAGGTGGTTGGTGGAACAGTCCTGGACAGCATCCACCAGGATGGCATATGGCAGGACATTTTGTAAATTTGATAGATTTGTTTACAGTTGCTTGAGTATAAGGGGATATGATCTGAAGAATTATTTTTGCAACATTTGGCTTGAGCCCAGGTATATTGTAAGGCAGTGCAGTCGGTAAGGGTGGACTTGGTTGCAATCAGTATATTTGCTCGGGTGTCAGGTTCAAGTTATTTCACTAAGTCCTGGATGGTTGGGCATATGTTGAAAGGATGGGGTAGAGTGGATGGTTTGAATATGGATAAGCACTGGCCAGTGATATGGCAAGTTCTGACGGTATTATTACAGCGCCTAGTTTTGATGAGTGAGGAGTCATTTGATTATGTTCCACAAGTGACACTAAGCTTGTGGATGTCTTATGGGGCATTTAAAGTGCCAAAATTGTTGGGGTCGTTAGTTTGGGGGGATGTCATGCTACTGCCTGTGGCAGTGTACATTTGGTTACAGAAATCTAAAATAGATCAGGTTGGGAAAGGCACACACATAGTTTTGGGGAAGGATAGGTATGAACAGATGTGTCCAGTGGCTTGGGCAAGGAAATTGCTGGTGTCTCATAGGTGGAGCCCACATGATTTGCTTTTTTCAGTCAAGGTGGGGTAAGGTGATAATGTGTTGTCAGTTTATATATTTAATGAGATAGGCACTTCATTGTATGGGTTTTGTGGGTGAGAGGTTTTTCACCCATTCCTTCTATATCGGTAAAACTTTGAATTTAGCAAAGGAAGGTAGTTTGGTTGAGGTTATTAAAAGGGTGAGGCACTGGTCTTCAAATGCCTTTTTATCTTATATTAAATAGTGATTAATGAAGTTGGTTCATTTTTTTTTTCAGGTAAGGAGATTGTTATCCTTGGCAAATTGTATGTTCATTTGGGCAGCAAAGAGGGCTGCAGTTAGTACTAATGGCACTCATTTAGGTTTGCATTGTTTCGTATGGAAAATCAGATGGTACAGTATTAGAGGCCTCAAGTGGAATCAGCTTTTGCAGGAGTTTGCAGGTATACAGTCATGGAGGGGGCTTCCTCAAGTGCTTGTCATACATTTAGTAGGTAATGACTTGGGTTTGATTACGAAACAGCAACTGGAATACAGGATAAGGGAGTATCTGATGGTTTTGAGAAAGTTGTATCCAGGTATGTGTAATGTGTGATCCAAGATAATACCCTGTTTGTTTTGGAGGCATGCCAATTTTTTTAGGGAAGTAAAGCTGGCATGGCATTTTGTTAACTGTAGGTTGGTGAGACAACTAGCTGCATTGTGTATACAGACTGTAGAGCACAGGGATTTTGATGATTGGGACCCATTGTGGTTCAGAAAGTATGGGGTGCACCTGAATTAATTTGGATTAGATTTGTTTAATTTACACTTGGGTTTATTTTTGGAGGGTCTAGAGCAAAGCCTGCTTTAGTTGAGAGGGAACAGCCTGGGTCAGGATGGTGGCAAAGAGGAGGTGCAGGCTTGTCTTTCTTCTGTTCCCCCTCTTGTGCTTGTGTTGATGTAAGGATTTTTGTGGTGAAAGTGAGCAGTTGGATGCTGCTTGATTATTAAGAATAAGTGAGCGGAGATAGGGATGCTGCTTATTCAGGCAGGGTGAGCAGAGATACGCTAACCTGATGATTGGTTAAAAGGATGTTATTTTCAATAAAATATCCTCTCCAATATATATCAACCTAAGGCAATGTGATCTAAACAAGCTAGAGACCTGCTACAACAAAATCGCCAAATTCGCCACAGGGGCATCCTACCATAGTCACCACTGTCTCTCACTTGCTGAACTGGGCTGGCTTGAACTCCCTCACCTCCTTCAGTGGTATCAACTCTCACTCACCCACAAACTAGTAAATCATCCACTAAATGTCCCATCCCTCCAGAATCTACTACAACCCTATTGCATCACCAAACCACTAAGATCCAGCAACAAAAATCACTTGCAGATCACTAAAGCCAATAACTCTGCTGGTGAAGCACTATTCTCTTGCACCATAGCCAAATTATGGAACTCACTCCCACCCACAATTACCTCTGTACCATCATGCACCCACTTCAAAACTTTACTAAAAGCGCACCTAAAAACATGCTGGCTATGCCCTTACAACTCCCACTCTAATATCATCCACCCAATCCAACCACTACCTTTCTTTCCACTCCACTAACTACCTTGATTATAGCAAGCTCAGATGCTCATAAGCCTAGTACTTATTATACAGCAGGAACTTCTCATTGTAACATTTGTTAATGTCTGTTATGTACTTCACAGATAAAGATTCTAGTTGTCTACTGATGTACTATGTTCTTCATCTGTAAATATGTTGCAATTAATTGCTATGTTAAATTGTTAATCGCTATGTAATCCAATGTAACTACTGTCTGTTTATTTTACTGTGGAGCTTTTCTCCCCGGGCCTCTGCTGAAAATGGACCTACGTCCAGTCGGACACTCCCGGTCAACAAATTTAAATAAATAAATAAATAAATACATTTCTTGTAATTAAATGATTTTTTTAAGTTAATAAAGGTCATCAAAGGTTGATTTTGTGTGTTGTTTCTTTATTGAAGTGGAGCATGACAAATGAGGTTTGAGAACAAACCAATTTGTCAAGGGACACCTTTGAGGTTTAAAGTTAGAACAAGGGAGTTAGGGTGTGGGGTGTTATGTTTGGTTTGGGAGTTAGGTAAGGATGTTTGGTGGTATGAAATGGAGGGTTTAGCTAAGGTTGGTAAATGAAGGGTTAATTTGTTAAGGGAAGGTTTGGAGAAAGTGAGGTAGATGCAGGATGGGGCTTAATGTGTTTTATGTGGGTGCAGTTGAGTTGGAGTTACATTTTAGCATGATCTTGCCTCCAACCCTTCCCTCCCCTTTTTTCTTGGGTAGGTAGGATGGTTTTTGCCAGGTGGAGGGGTGCTTAGGCAGAAAAGAGGGGCAGGGTTGTCCCTTTACTGTTCCCCCACTGGTGTTTGTGTTGATGTAAGGATTTTTGGAGTGAAAGCAAGTCAATGACACTGTTTCATTATTAAGAATAAATGAGCAGAGATAAGGATGCTGTTTATTCGGGCAGGGTTAGTGCAGATATGCTGCCCTGATGACTGGTTAAAAAGGATGTTGTTTCTTGTGGTTAATAAATTAAATGAATCAATAAAGATATGATGTTTTTGTTAAGTTAATGAAGGTCATCAGAGGTCGATTTTGTGTGTCGTTTCTTTATTGAAGTGGAGTGTGACAAAAGGGAATATTTTGGGAAGTGGCCATCTCAGACTGAGTATAAGTAAGTCTGTTTTTTTTTTTTGCCATTCAGTGCCTTTTTTAGGACTCACGCTAAAGGGCTCCAACATTTCAAATGATTATCATTTCTAAAGCCTATATAGAAAGAAAAAAAATCATAACATTGTTTGTGGAAATTCAAAGGAAAGCGACTAGAAGAACCCATGAGTTGTATGAGAGGGCTATGAATAGATGTTAGCAGAGCTAGAGCTCCTCTCATTTAAGACAAGATGAAACATGCTGCTGCTATGCAACATAATGTCAGAGAGATGTCAAGGGTTTGTTTTGAACAATGAGGACAAAAGGGGAAGGGGAGTACAGGCATGAGACTGTAGCTACTAACTACTTCTTATATCTCTAAAAGCACTTTTTCACAGAGAGGGTTGTGGACATAAGAAATAGACTGCTGGAATATGTGAAAGAGAGTGAATACACAAAAAACATTTAAGAGGGCAAGTGGAAAAGGCTAAGGGGAATGTAGAGTTGGAGAAGTAGAGCATTAAATGTATTTAAAGGGGCAGGCTAAATAGGCTTATTTTTCCTATTTTAATTCTATATAATTTTCCAAAAACACACTTCAAGTCTGCATTGGAACTCAGTCAGAATCCCTGCATATTTTGACTTGCTAATAATTATAGTTATAGCATTCCAAATGCAAGTAAGTAAGTTAAAATGACACAAAAGTTAACTGGTAATGTAACTCTTAAAAAATATCAGTAGCCCAAGTCTGACACATTTCACAACATCAGGTTGCCATAAATGTAGGGGAACTCAATCAGAATCTCTGCATATTTTGAGTTGCTAATAATTATAGTTATAGCATTCCAAATGCAAGTAAGAAAGTAAATTAAAATGAAACAAAAGTTAATTGGTAATGTAACTCTTAAAAAATATCAGTAGCCCAAGTCTGACACATTTCATAGCATCAGGTTGCCATAAATGTAGAGGTAAGGTATGCTAAAATGACAGGTTAACTTTTCCTTAAAAAATTTTGTTCAGGTTTGAGACAGCCACATATAGTGCTCTGAATATGGAACTTGGCCAATCACTATAAAACCTTCTGAAGTGGTAGACTAGGTGCAAAACCAAACAAGCAGAGACTGTCTTAAATATCAAACTATACTGCTATCTAGATATTCCATAGAAAACAAAACTAGGAAAATGTCATTTGTGCAGTAGTATATAGTATATAAGACTAATGTAGTGAAATGCTTGTAATTTACATAGTGCTACACAAAGTATAATATTTTCTAGATGTTTCTGTCAATGAAGCCTATTGGTCTCTTTCTGTCAGTTTGTCTCTCTCTGTCTCTCTGTGAGTCTTTCACTCTTCAGTTTTAAAGATATTTGTCTGGATGGCCTCAGAAGGTTAAGACTCTGATCTCAAGGCTATTGTTTGAGAATAGAATCACCTAGCATCTTCTTCGTAGAAATCAGGGCTAATATTAAGAGGGCATATCTCTCACTTTCATTTACTCTGCACTCGGTGTTTAAGATTAATTGCATTCATGTTTCTTCTACCAATATTAAGGATTATTCCTTCACTTCTGACATGTGCGAAGGCAGCTTAATGCAGAATGAAATCCTGTAGGTATAATGAATGATTATATAAACAATACTTCTGGTAACTTGCCAGCCATGCCTCTCAAGTGTACCTCATTATGAAGAACATTCCACATTTTGAGTCTTAAAATGTCCATGTTCCTCATTGTTCCGCAGTGAAAGGGTCTGTCATGCATTCAGTGATAAGAATATTTTTCACTGATATCCATGGGAAATAATACTGAATCATATTAATTCATCAAATGAATGCTTAATGAGTATACAATTACACATTTTAATAATCCTCTGAGGTTCCTAGTGGATGTTGTTAGTAAGCTGTTAGTAGGTGTTCCACATTTTACCCATTTGTTCCTCATTATGAGAGGCAATGTTCTACATTCTGCAGATGGAATGTTAAGAGCTATGTTACCAGCCTTTAGATTATAACACATCCAATTAATTTATTGATTTAAACTAATATACATCTTCTTTGGACTTGCAAATGTTAAAGTTAATCAGTCCACAACTGTATTTTTCTAATTCCTCACTGACCTTGTTCCTTAGCAGCTAAGTTTTCCCTTATACTGTTACTGGAATGGTCTTTGTGCTTTTTGTAGACAGAGTCTTATGGCTGCTCAGTAGTTATAATGTTCAAACTGGCATACCTATATATCAGAGGACTGTGAGATCATCACTCTTTTGAGAAAAGACAGATGTTGTCATTAATTTAACCATAGTGTTGTGGTGTGCAAGCCAGCAGTGCACTTTTATCCCCTTTTCACCAATATAGTGCAACTGTGGAGTTGGTATATAAAATTTATTGGAGAAGGTTGTGGTTCAAAAGGGCATCTTTTCTGTTTTGGGGAGGGAGGTATGCCTTCTGGAATTGTCCAACCAGTTAATTATCCTAGGCTTATCTGTGACATCCACTTTGCAGGAAGTATGCATACAGACCTAGCATGCAGATCAGAGCTACCTAAACCACCCTTTCCTTTATTATTGCCCTGCTAGGTCAGATGTCATAAAGTCCATGATATTTAACATGAAAGGACAATAGGCAGCAGTCACTAGGACCTCTTCTGCCCAAGCTAAGTCGTACTACAATCTAGTTTCACTCCTAAAACCAGATAGCTGGTGAGCATGATCAGGGATTTATCTCTTCACTATCAATGAAGGTGGCATGCATTTCTGCTTTTACAACAGAGGACACAAGCAATTCATGTCTTTTAAAAATCTCCAGTGGCATCATTAATAAAACAAGAGACAATACTAAAAGTAAAATTGCAGAAGTATTTGTTTTCATTTGAAACTGTCAGTCATATGGAAGTGATACAGCTATTTGCCATAATTCTGTTTGCCAGCTTATTTCCACTCTCTGAATAGATTTGAAGTTTGCATCCATGTTCTTTATGGTCATACTTCCATCTCATTGGTATCAGGGTTCTCTCTTGTTGGTTTGATACAAGTGGCAAACGTTAAAACCATTTTGAAGAGGAAGCGAATCCTGTTTGACACTGAGAAGAGATTTTATTTTGCTTAACCTGCAGAACTGTTTCTGCTGTACTTGTTTCTGCCAATGTGAGGTCATCCTACGGACAATAAAGGCATTCTTGTGGATTATTTTGAAATAGTTACAAATAAAATGCAAGTGTCATCATAAAAAAATGCATGCATTTCTTCTTACAAGTTGAGCTGAATGTTTTTTCTGCTCATTATAATGTTCCATACTACTTTCCTCCCATACCCCTTAATGTGTTTCAAAAAGGAGGATGTATCCTCCCTCAGACAGATTATATAAAAAATGTGATGAAGAGGGGAAAGAATTCCAGCAATATAAATGTACATATAATAAAACATTTTCTGTTTTGCTATCTGATCTGCACATAGAACAAGTATTTATTCGTGCTACTGATAAAATGAATCCTCAGAGACCTTTGTTCCACACCTTTAAATCCCTGTTTCCAATATTCAGCCTAACATCACATGTTCTTCTCAGTACTCTGACAGCTATTAGTTGCTCTCATACATTTCATTTTATTTACCCAGAATGGTCTGAGCTTGTCTAATAAAATGCATTTTAGGGCTATGGCTCAATACATAGACAATTAGAATGTGCCACACCACTGTGCTAATAAAAAGTGTCTGATTCATGTGCTGTATAATTAGGTAGAACAATTGATAACTCCATCAGTACAGTACAATTGCCACTTATTCATTGTTTAAAGCTGATAAAATTTGTCTATGTCTAAGAGTGTCATTTGCATACCATTAACCCACCCAAAGCCCACCACGGGCAGTTTTTAGAGTTATTCATAACCATAGCTCAGGTTCTCCAGGAATATCTTTGTGGTACTGATCACAGCACCTGGCAATAGATCATTTATAGTATCACCCATAAAGCATCAGTCAGATCTCCTGGGAAAAGGTGATAGCTTCTATTTACAAAAATAATTAATCTAATAATAAGGAGCTAATTCATATATTTTCTAACAGTAATTCTGCATTGTACTTCTTTGATTTAAAATCAGATGGCTGTACAAGTGTATAAACTAATAAAAACTACATAGAGAAAAAAAAGCCATCTTACTGCAAGTCTGCCTTTCATATCTGAAAATAACTGCCACTTTATTGAACTTATTACTTCAGTGAAAACAATGGCTTATTATCCAGTCAACTGGCCGTTCAAAAAAGAGTAAAGTAAAGGTTTAGCAGGGGCAATGGCTGTAGAGGTAGCATGCTAACCTTCAGTGCTATGCTGGACAAAAGGTTATGGGTTATACTTTCATTCTAGCAGCTTGGATTCATGTTGCAGTACTGTCATTTTAATGCATTATAAGGGGGTATTACACTGCTGAAGTGATGTCTTTAGTTCAATAGATAAACAAGGTTTAAGTCTGCCAGAGATGTGAGAGATGATGGTAACTCAGCTGAGTGTTAAAACAAAATCCTGTCAGTTATTGAAAATAAAAGAGAATTTCCCCTATGTCCTGGCCAATATATCCATAGTCAGTATGCATACAGTCCTGGATCTTCACTAAAAACAGAACATAAACCCAATGAGGCTAACATGGTCATCTAAAAGTAAATAAAATGAAAACATACTGTAATACTTCCTATAAATGTTTACAAATTTTAGATTTTATGCCTTCTGGAATACTGGAATAGAAAGTTAATGTAAAATATTATTCTATCGTAACATAGCTGTGTTTTTTTTTTCTTATATGGCACCTCATGCAGATGCAAGTTCCATTTAAACCATTTTATTCTTGAAGGAGATAAAGTCTCCCCGATTGCTTCTACGCTACTCCACACACCTGTTTAATATGTGATAAAGAAATGTTTCAACCTACCTATTAATTATGTGTATTAATAGTTAAAAATAAAATTGCATTTTGGTGTTATCAATATTGTCAATGATTGCTTTATTTTCCTTCTTTAAAAATAGAAAATGTAGATAGCACTTAGTTTAAATAATTATTCAGTGCAACCTTTATAGCACATTCAATGAAATTTCAAAAAAATCTTCATTTGGAACACATTGGCAGTGTGCAAAAGAACAAATAAGTTGAAATAAACAAATATAATGAAAGTATTTGGGGAAATGCATTAGATGGCGGCAGTGTTCATATAACAATATATTAAAACTAGCTGGAAAAATGTCACAGGTGGGCAGAGCTAACAATGTTCAGTAATATTTTCAGGAACTCATCTCCTGACAACACCTGCTGAAGTCAAGTTCTACCTATTCTTGTCAAACACATTAAATTAGGTGCTTTAAATAAAGAAACTTAAAATTGCATTCTTTTCCTTTATCATGATCTGTTACACAGAAAAGGAACACACATTAAAACTACTTCATTCTCATCACTAAAGCTGCAGTGCAGTTAGTCAAAAAAATTTCAGTTTATAAGTCTGAATATCTTCTTTGTGTTTTGAAAGAGACACAAGAAAGGCTTTGGGAGTACACATAACCAGTATTCTGTAAGGATTTGTGAGTATACATTTCTTTCTGATTCCTAAAATAGAAGTAATAGTGTTACAAAGCTTTGCCTTTTGGAAGTAATTACAGCCATATAAATTACTTTAAATTAGTCTACCTTACGGCACCTCAGTAGCTGAAATAAAAAAAAAATCAGTGTCAATTCAATAGTTCGGATGAAACAGTAATGTTGTAACAGTGACAAAATATTGGACCCTTCCAGAGTTAGATGGTGCATTTGCGGTCGAAAAAAATAGGTACTATTGCTTTGACCACAATATGTCATGCATGCTGCAGAAATGGGTTCTTCTTTTTCATTTGTATTTTATACATGTTGCCACCACTGAAAGTCCAACACTTTACGGTTTTATTTATATATTTAACTAAGTAAACCCTCTGGACACATGCAAACAATAAAGAGGCAACAAAAGGATGCCCTGTCTGGTTAGGTGACTTTCTCAGAATCAAACAGTAAGCAAACAGAGATGGATGGAATCAGACCCTGCATCTCTGGTACATGACACAACTCTTTCATAGCTCAGACCCTTAATCATCTGCACTCATTTCCACAATTACTTTCTTTCTCATGAACAATCATGTCTGCATCAGTCTTTTGAAAGTAACGAGTACAGAATCTCAACACTCACCTTCACCAGCACAATATATTCATGTTGCTCTGTACCTCAGGCATTCAGGCAGCCATAACATGCTACTTATTTTTAATTTACATTTATTTCTATTAACGTCAAAAGCATACACTGTACCATCCTCAGTTTTACAACTAGTTCAATGGCTCCCTCCAAGTACTGAAACATGATTATGTCCAGTGCTTGAAACTTTCATTGGTTAAAGACAGCAAGAACAAAAGAAAGAAAGATATGGAATAACATGCAAGGAGGTCTTCTTTGACTTTTGCAAATTATTTATTTATTTATTTATTTATTTAACATTTGTTTACCAGGGTAGTCCAACTGGATAACAAGTGTGCATTTTCAGCGGAGTCCTGGGGAGAAATGCTCCACAGAGTTACAGAGACTAAAAAATAGATAACAAAAGTTTAACAAAAGTACAGAGTAAAATGCAAGTGAAATACAATACAAAACAAGTGAACTAAATTGTCTTCTAGCAGTTAAGAAAAATACGTCAAAATATTAAAAACAGTAAATAAAAAAGTCAAGGAAAACTTCGGGTGCCATCATCTCTTTTTTTTTTTCTTTAATCAAGATGATTGCTGCTTTCTTTTTCAACTTTGAGTTATACTACAAATGGTCACTAAGGAAATATGGCATTGGCAATGAATGTGTTGATGTCCACTCATTCCTAAATGATAAAGTGAGCAATCCTAGGGTCATAGGATCATAGGAAGTTACTAGGCTAATGGCCCTATGGCCCTTACATGCCTTGCCAAGTTCTACCCTTATTTCCATGATCAGCACCTATTGCCCCTATTCAAGAGTGGCAATCAGTGCAGGTCTGTCTTCAGTATCACACAGATACAGAAAAATTGGACAGTTAGGCTGTATATAGAGGAACAGACTGCAAAGCTAGACAATTTGACTCGTGTGAAAATTTCTATTCTTTCCATTAGCTAGACTTCTCTATTCATGCACACACAAACACACATACACACCTACACACACATATGTGTGTATGTATATATATATATATATATATATATATATATATATATATATATATATATATATATATATATATATGCACACATACACCATATTTCCTTGAAAATAAGAGCAGGTCTTAAACTCTTTCCCCCACTGAAATACACATTAGGGCTTATTATCAGGGGATGCCTTATTTACCCCCTTCCCATATCACAATCTACATTTATTAATTTATTCATGTACAAAAAATGACATTTATTCATGTACACAAATCGAGATTTATTCATGTACAAAAATTGACATTTATTCGTGTACACAAATTAACATTTGTTACTTTTCTGGTTTTAGGCAATAGTTCTAAGTAACAGTTGTGTGAGAATTCTACATAAACAGTGCAACAAGCATTTCAGCTTCAGAAGATCTAAACCTTGGCTTTCACAGTGCAATATTTCATGCTTAACAGAAAGTGCAGAAAAATCTCAATACATGTGTATTGGAGGAAGGGAATAAAACTGAAAGCAGAAGGAATCCATTCTGTTGCCCCGATAATGGAAAAGTTATTCAAATACAGTCATCTCATCTTCTGGCACATTGTCATAAGTCTCTAACCCCCAAATTCCTTCTGAATTTCTTGCAACTCCATTTCCTGTAGAACCATTGGCCCTAATTTGTCATGCCTAGCAATAGAAATCTCCTTAAATGAGCACTGCTTGTCCATGTAGCCTGCTTGTAGTGCATTGGCAACACAGCTGTCAGTGATTTCATCCCATTAATTTTTCCCCCAAGTCACGACCTCTTGCAAGCTAGGCTTTAAAAAGTTTCTATGCTGATTTCTCTCTCTTCTATTTTCAATGTAGTCATTAAATTCCATGCGGAAATGGTCCTTGAATGGATTGTTTATTGCAATATCAAGAGTTTGGAGATAGGCAATCATTCCTGTAGGAATCATTATATGATCTATTCTTCTCCATGCAAGGAATTTCTTATGTCTTTAGCACGGTGAGAGCTGGCTGAATCTTAGACTAGCAGACCTCTTCTGCCACCTCACAAAACAAGTGGAAGCATTACATCGACCCACTTCCTTATAACTGCTTGTGTGCACCAGGCTTTTTCGGTTTCAAGAATGTAAATGCCTGAAACACATTCAATCTTATCTTTCTTGCCCTTACTAATGATTAGAGGTCGTGTTTTCCTTCCATCTAGATGAATTGCCAAAATACAGGTAACACGTGCACTCTCGTAACCAGTGGAGGGAATGTAGATTGATGAGGCACCCCTCTGATCAATTGTTGTTTGAGATCCTTGGCCCATAAACACTGCAGTTTCATCCATAGCAATTATGTTTGAGAGTTGGTATTTAGAAAAGTCGATGCCATCAACAAAGGACTTGAATGCAAGTGCACATTTAATAACTTCAGTATCTACCAGCTTGAACAATGTTGTTGATCTTCTTAGAGGCAGTTCATATCACTGAAGGAAGCCATCCAGCCAATGTTGTGATGCTTTGAATTCTTCAGGGGATATTTCTAACTGTGGTGCCATTGCAAGGGCAAATGCTTGAATATCAGCCCTGCGGACAACCAAAGCCTTTGCTGTTCTGTTAGCAATCCATTAGCAGATGATGTCTTCCAGCTCAGGAAATAATGGTTGCCGACCTGATCCACACTTACACTTCTTAGCATTTCCCTTCGTCGGCCTGTTGAATCCATTGCATCTGTTTGTATTCAGTTTCATTATACAAGTCACCAATTCTTTAACTTCTATTTACAACACATATAACCATAAAGGCAAATACATGATCACTATGCAATTCTATATGCTTGTACAGTGCATTGTGTTCTTTTCTTAACCTTATATCTAACAGATGCTTAAAAATTTTATCTTTAAGTCTGGAATTTGTTTTTCCTACATAATATGCAGTACACTGTTGACAGTTTGCAATATAGACATTTTGTGTGTTACAGTCAGCATACATATTCAAAAAGTAATTCTTGTTGATCCTGGGGTGTATAAAACAGTTCCCTTGTAGAATGTGCTTACAGGCTTTACAATGTAGGCATGGATAAGTACCCTTCTTCTTAATGCCTGAATTTTTAAAATGCATAGGTTCTTGACACAAAATATCTTTTAGATTTTTCTTTCTTTTAAAAATAAATCTAGGTTGTGTCCCTACAACTCTAGTTATATTCTCATCTGTTAAAAGAATTCTCCAGTTGTCTCTAATTGTATTACATATACCACCTATATCATTACTGTATGTTAAACTTATTTTCAAACCTTCATTAGCTTTTTGGACCTGTGCATTAACCTTATTAGGCCGTTTTTTGCCTCTGTGTAACCATGGTTTTGCACTTTGTTTTCTATAGAGACAGCTGTTGTCCATTTCTTTTTTAAATACATTGCTTGAAAATTATTCTTTAAATAGTCCAATTCCTGTATAAAGGAATTTTCATTCGTGCAAAGTCTGGATATTCTACAGACTTGTCCCTTGACTATGTGTTGGAATACATGTCTAGGGTGCATGCTATCAATTCTAAGCATGCTGTTGGTCCAACAAGGCTTCCTATATAGTGAGGTCTCTACCTCCCCATTTTCTTTCGTAATAATACTAACATCCAAGTATTCAATAACTGAACTAGAATAATTCAATGAAAATCTGGAGGAACTGGTGGTAGACTCTATGTACTTCAATAAAGGATGTTAATTCTGATGTGGTACCCCCCTCACAAAAAGAAAACATCGTCCGCAAATCTATTGTAAAAGAGAAGTTTGTCTTTCCAATCATGTGCTGCCTCAGATATCACCATATCTTCCCAGTATGCCAGGACTAGGTTAGCATTGTCTCTGGCAATAATACTTTGTTTGACAAAGAAAAACATTGTTCTCTAATAGTAGCCTTAATAAGGAACATAACCATATATTTTCATCTATATGTATATTCACCTTTTTGTTCAGTATTTCTTCTATGGCAATAATACCATATTGATTTTCTATGACAGTGAACACATTCTTTACATCTATAGTAACAAACATATAGGAAATATCACTGTTCTCTTGTAAATAAACACCCAATGATTCCAGAAATGTATCAGTATCTTTCAAAATTCTAGGGAAGGTTTGTAACATTGGTCTAAGAGTGCATTCTAACCAAATAGAAATATTTTCTGTTTCCCAGCCCCTACCCGATACTATGGGTCTCATGGGTGGCGTTTTAGGATCCTTATAAATTTTTGGTAAGGCTTTAAAAACTGGGATAGTAGGATGTTGTATATATAAAAATGTCTCCAACAAGTAGCAGAAACGTTATATATATGGGGGAATTTGAGAAGGAATTTATGTTTCACAAAAAGTTTTTTTGTTAACAATGTCATTTTTTATAAAAGATACATAGACAATCTTATTTTTGTGTGTAAAGGGGAGTCTTCCCAGTTTGGTGATTTCATGCAGTACCTAAATATGAACTCACATGGGCTCACTTTTGTTTTTGAGTGTTCAAAACAAAATATTTCCTTTTTGGATGTAGAATTTTATGTTGGGGAGGATTATAAGGTGCAATATAGGCCATTTAGGAAACCGACTTCAGTGAATAATTTTTTGCATGCAAGTAGCATGCATCCTCCACATCTAATTAATGCATTACCTGAAGGGGAATTTAAAAGAATTTTAAGAAACACTTCTCATCCTAATTTGTGGGATGAAACACTTGAAGAAGTGCATCTTAGACTTCTTAGTAGAGGGTATTCGGAAGAAACATTGCTAGGTATCAAAAACAGATTATGTGGTGGACAGAAAATAAGAAAGGAGTATAATAAACAACGTAAAGTTGTTAAAGAGGAAAAATTATTTTTTGCCTCAAGATATTCTGATTTTTCACGAATAATAGAAAAGATCATTAGGCAGTTTTGGAATATAGTTTGTGATGATATGACTGTAGGTAATCTGTTTCCCAAACATGTCACCTTCTCTTATAGTAGATTTAGCAATTTGAAGGAATTATTAAATAAAAAGTTGGAACATTCTATAGATGGACTGAATGTTGGTATGGAAAAATGTGGTAGGTGTTCTGTATGTTTTATGGTCAGAAATTTACATGGAAAGAAAATTAATGGGAAGACGTGTAGGGCGTTTGAGAAATTGAACTGTTTGTCATATGTTTATGTTTATGTTTTGGGTTGCAATTGTCCCAAACCATTGTGGTACATTGGTCAAACCACTAGAAAGATCAAAGTTCGCATTTTAGAACATCTGGGAGATGTAAGAAGGGGAAATTTGGACAGTCCTGTGGCCTCACATTTTGTCAAAGTTCATAACAGTAACACTGAAGGATTTATTTTCAGTGTTTTAGCGAGACCACATTTTGAGGTTGGCAAGTTCAAGGTGGAACTTAACAAGTTAGAATATAAGTTGATTCTTAATTATCATACTTTACATCCAAGGGGCATGAACTTAGATGTTGGTTCATCATTATGAAATATTTTGGGATATTTTATAATATTTGTACAATGATACCTTTGTTTGGTAATAATTTTGAGTAGGATAACCTCGTACTTAGATAATTTTGTATCATGAATTTGCATTTTGATAAAGTTTTGTACTTTGATATCATGTACTTAAAGTATTTAACATCATGTAATGTTGCATTGTGACAATTGTTTATTTATTAATTTATTTATTCATGAAAAGTTTGATTCTGGAGTGGCTGATGTGTGTTATATTCATAAATTTGAAGTATTCATTCACTCATTTGTATATTATGTTCTTGGACGTCAGATAAGATGACGTTCTTTTGTAAAACTTATTACTAAGCATAAGCGGCAGATTTATGGTTATTTTCATGTGAATTTGGAAAATTTATTTACCTATTTATTTTGTATCTTCTGCGGTGCTTTGTATTTTTAAATGATAGTTAAGGACATGGTGGGTTTGAGGTTCAAGAAACATATAGTTCCAATTAAGGAATTAACGAAATCATTAATGAGTTAATATGTTTGTATTTAAGGAGATGGGTTTTTTTGATGCATTGTCCCATTGAAGGCGAACTGCCGAGGTACCAGTGTATGTGAATTAAAGTGATCAATTTTCCATCTCTGTGGCTGGTGTTCATTTCTGCTACTTGTTGGAGGTTTTTTGATGCGTTCTTAATTTTTGGTGTTTCATTATATAAAAATGTCAGCAGGTCATGGTCTATCAAACCAGTTTTTTCCATGTTAAATAAATATTTGTGCACTTTTTGTATATAGGAATTCACCATCAGTGGTGACAGCTGAAGAAAAGTCCGTCTGTCAGCTAGCAACAGATCTATTTGTGTGTTATAAAACTCTTTGCTAAGTATAACAACAGCACCGCCCTTATCAGGAGATTTTATAACTATGTTGGTATTATTCTTTAGCTCTTGCAGTGCATTTCTATGTGGTTGGTCTAAGTTAAATACATAGATCTATGTGTATTCTGTAGATACTGTTCAATTTCACGTTCACATGATTTAAAAAACAACAACTGTGTATGATTTAAAATAGGTGAAAAAGTGCTAGGTTGCTTCAATGCATGCGGTGTTTGAACACTTAGTATCATTAAACATTTGCTTCAACATTACATTCCGTGCAAAGTATAGCAGCTCAGGTACTAGAGTACAAAAATCTGTCCCTGTACTTGGTACAAAATTTAAACCCTTGCTTAACACTGATAGTTGTAATTCAGAAAGAGAAATACCTGAAATATTATGAACATTGCAAATGTTGCATGCATTATCAACAGTCAGTTGGAGGTCCGTCGTCTATTGTAGTCCTTGTCCATCTGATGTGAAAAGCTCTTCTTCTGTGAATTCTTCTTCTTCACTGGTGCTGGTAATGTGAAAAAGAAGAGGGAGAAAAGGAAAGAGGTGTAACAGCAGATGCAGGCATCTTGGCACTTTGTTTTAGTTTGGCTCCCATTGTGGAAAAGTCCAGCCTATCGTTTCGAGACTCATCCATTTGGCCAACTGTTGTGCCCAAATTAATGTCTATAAATGTTTCTCCTTCAGTCACTGTCTCAGTGACATTGGTAGATGTTGTTTCATTATTTTCTGTACTAAACAAGACAGGCCCCTGTGAATGAAGAGTGTTGGGCTGTTTTAAATTTACAAAGTCTGAGCATTCTTTTTCATGCTGTTGATTAGGTGCAGGTGTGGCTGCTACATCATTTGAAGCATTCCATGCTCTTTCTTAAGGGAGAGGCCAAACAAAGATATTACCTGATGAAAAAATAAATAAATCGCGTGTAGTTTCTTTTTTTGTGGAATGCTTCAAATGATGTAGCAGCCACACCTGCAGTGCAGTGCATCCTCTTCAGGTTGAAAAAAGAAAATTCATGTATGATTTGCTAGTCTGTATGTTAATATGCTTCCAGCGTGCCAGCAACTCAGGATACTGTTCCCCTTGTGCTGGCATGCATAAAACAAGTAAGCCTCTTGGCAAAATATTGTTCTTAAGACAAGCTTCAAAATAAAATCTGTGCCATTGTAGGCATTTTAATTTCATTAATGCATCTTGCAAAGATGTCAGTGACATGGTAAATTCAGTCTCACCTCTTTGCCTCTTTTGTGTAGCATCAGAGAGAAGAGTGGAAGTCCCAATGTCCATGTCCAACAGTAGATTTTATAGCAAAAAAAGATTTACTAGTCATGGTTTTGAGATACCTGTATGGTACATAGCCAAGTTCAACATTCTCAATCTGCTGGTCAGCCGTGGGTGTCTGGAGTCCAATACAACAACAGCAAAGTAAAGAACAAAAAGTAAAGGACTCCATCCACTAAAAGTACTGCCATAAAATCCAAATAATAAATCAAAAAGTGAGGCAAGTACTACTATAGGTATACCACTTGTATATGAAGCAACTTCACTTTATTAAAACAATAAAAGCATTATCATAAGCGCTTTTGGGCAATCTTGTCTGGGGGGAGGTAATTGAAGTCTTATGAGACTGGAGTGTCAATACAAATTGGCGACAGTTAAGAAGACACAACCACAGTAGATCGTTATCAAGTGCGTGCGCTTTACGTGTGTTGTCTGTACTTTGACTGATCAAAGTACAACTGACAGTGTTTATGGACCAAGGATCTCAACTGTCAAGTGTGAGTGATACTTACTGTTACAGTAAGAATTGTGGAGGACTCCCAGGGAAAGAATCTTATGACTTTCTACAAAGAAAAGAAGATGGGTGTCTGAATGGTCTGAAAATGGCGAGCAGAGTATGATAACCTCAGTCAACAGGTGTCAATAATATTATTTTAGAATCCAAAACGTCCGTCGTATGTTGTTGACGATGTTAACTGGGGCTTATGTTTGGGGTAGGGCTTATATCATGACCACCTTAGAAAACAATGCTAAGGCCTTATTCTCTGGTTAGGTCTTATTTACAAATAAATACGGTGTATATATATATATATATATATATATATATATATATATATATATATATATAATAGATATATATAGCTATAGATAGATAAATATACATATATGTATATATACATATATAAATATATATATATATATATATATATATATATATATATATATATATATATATATATATATATATATATATATATATATTTAGCTACAGTTATAGATATAAAATCTAGATATAGATGTGTAAAAGGTTTCTCATCCAGGAAAAAAGAGGTCATTGTTCCCCTCTACTCATCACTTATTACACCCATTATAGAGTATAATGCCCCTTTTAGTATGTACCTCACAAGACATCTACAACAACTGGAAAGGCTGCAGAAATACCTCACAAAGAGGATTACCAGCCTCAAACTGATGCCCTATGCAGACCGTCTCAAAGAACTCCAGCTTTACTCCGTCGCATATCGCCTACTCAGTGGCAATGCCAACCTAACATACAAAGCTATGTCAAACCCAGAGCTGTTGGTCATGCTCCACCTAAAGAAATCCCAATTTTACATGCTCTAGGGACCCAAACCTTGTCACCACAATAAACAGAACATGTTGGAGGGAGAAATTCCTTTCCCAGGGATTTCCCATACTCTGGAACAAACTACCTATCTATGTCAAACAGAGCTCCTCATTAGCACTCTTCAAGAAAAATCTAGATGATTGGATGGGAAATAGGAAATTTACCCCATGAATCACCTCTGTGGCTCTGCTCAACAGGGTCACAGGAAAATAATTTTCTTGGGTGGTGAAAGTCAGGGTACCTTTTTAGCCAATAGCCTAGTACCTACCTATGAACCCTATATATATATATATATATATATATATATATATATATATATATATATATATATATATATATATATATATATATATATATATATATACACATATATATATCAGAAATAAAGCTAAATGAATGCCAAGGCCACCACAGCATGTAACATAAAATGAACTTTTAATTGTAAAAAGTTAAAAAGATGAGCACTTCTAGGTGAAGTCTACATCCTTCCACAGATCTCATTCAAACTGAAAGCTGTAAGTAATTAAAAAAATCCAGTCAAAAGTTTTCAATTCATATACACCTTCGATGGATGGAACTGTTTCATTACTAAGGATGGTATATCACACGATCATCACTATCCAATCAAATGCATGGTTTCGTCCTATATCTACTTGACAGTAAGCATAAATGTAAGTGACAACATACGTCCGTAGGTTGACTGCTTATCATATTTGCAAAGATTCAGAACCTTCAGTTGGTTGACATTAAGGCTAAAAAGCATGTGAGCTGATTCAACACTATAAAATCAAGCAAGAAATACTTACTATTTCAGTCTCTGCCTTCTCAAAACTAGCTTGAGAGGTAAACATGTATTCAAGCCCGAGGACATGTCAGCTTGTAGGTCACATATCCACTGCATCTCTACAAATTCTGTCTCCAACATATCTCCACCCCTATAACTTTCAAAAACAATTTGCAAGACTTGAAAAAGGAAGAAAAATGTTGTGAATTGTGTAAAATATGTTCACATAACTTTTAGAAGGATGCCACTAATACGCTTGGAAATTCTTTTTTTAAATTGTCTGTTCATTTTGCCTATGTAGAAACTGACAACAAGCAAAATAGATGACATTACATGTTTTGCAGTCAGCATAGGAGCTCAGTTTATATTCTTAATGAGTAATCAGATGTGTAAAACTCTGTGTTTTAAAAATGTATTTGCAGGTGGTACAATTTCTACAGGGATAAGTATCTAGTCTGGAGACCTGGGTAAATGCTGGTGTTATTGCCATTGACATAATTGCAGTTTCAAATTTCTGTTGTTCTTAAAGGTGAATGCTGGTACTTCACCTACTATGTTACATATGCTGAAATCACTTAAAAGAATATTCCAATTATGTCTGATCACATCACAGTCATGTCCAATGTCACTCGTGTACATGAGGATAACCCTGGTGGGATTGTTGGGGAAACATGTCAGGTGTTGAACGTCCTGTGTTGCCTTTATTAAGAGATTAAAAAGGCTTGATCCTTTTGTCTCTCTGTTTGATCACTTCAGTTAGTCATGTATGACAATCTGTATGCTTATAGCCTCTTTGTCTGAATTGTCATTCCAGTCTATGTGTAGCCTTTTTATAGTCTTCCTTCCTTGTATGTAGCCTGGAATTTCTTACTAGTTGTCCTTCATTGATGTTGTCATAAATATGGAGAGGATGCATACTATCTCTGGATAAAATATTGTTCTTCTTACAATCTTTAAGATGTAAAGTAGTGTTGATTCTATTCTCCTCATCTAATTCCAGAGTGATGTCCAGAAAATCAGTCCTAGTGGTAGAATAATGAAGCATGAACCTTAAGAATTCAGATGTGTGCTCTACATAATCGACAAATTCCAATAATTTTTCCACTGATCCATTCCATAAAATAAAAATGCTATCTACAAATCTTTTATAAAAACATAGATATGGAATAAACAGATTATTGTTCAGGACATAACTGTCTTCCCAAAAGTCTAATACTAAGTTGGATACATATTGGCACAGGGAATGCCCATAGCCACTCCCCATTTCTATCATTATATATTCTTTTCAAATAGGAAGATGTTGTCTTCTAATGCTATATGGAGTAGTTGACTTAATAACTTAAATCTTTCTTTACTAAAGATAATTTTTTCCAGTTAACAAGCTGTTTATAGCTGAAGTTCCATGGTCATTAGGCATTATGGTAAACAAATTGACAACATCCATGGCAACCATAAAAAAAAAAATGTTGTGAATCATTCAAAGAGGCCTATGTTGTGATAGACTCTGTAAAATGTCCTTAGTCTCTCAGAACACTAGGGGCTAATAGGAGTGCTCTTTTTAGTTGTTTTTCATATATATATATATATATATATATATATATATATATATATATATATATATATATATATATATATATATATATATATATATACATATGCATAAAGGTTCCATTATCCATTGATCCCCTGCAACAACAGGGCTCAGGGGTGAATCTTTGGCGTCTTTATGAATCTTGGGAAGTCCTTTAATGATGGGTATAACAGGGTGACTGACTTTAAAATATTCATACAAGGATTCATTTCTTTTGTAAGACATTTAGGTATCGACATCATTTAACATGTTCCGCATCTTGGTAACATAACAGTCACTGTTTATGATTACAATAGCCTCACCTTTATCTGCTGCACATTTTGTTATGGCTTGATTTGTTCTTAATTCATTAAGGGGCTCTCTTTCTTCGTAACTCAAATTCTAAAAGAGGTGTATAGGTGTATTAAACCTAGTAATGATGTCAGCTTCATATACTTTCAAAAAGTATCAAGAATTGCATTATTTTGTGGTGCATATGTACTTGGTTTACTGTAATTATGCAAATCAGTAATTTCATTATTGCCAAAGACAGTTTTCAACATTGCACTTCTGCAAAACATTTTTAGGTTGATTACCACATCACTTAGCCTGGAGGTAGTGTCAGGAACAAAGAAGAGACCTCTATTTAAAACTGAGACTTGTTACTGCATAAGAACATGATTAGCTATGTTAACTCGCAGTTCACTCTGGATGAAATCCAGGCAGTCTGTCTTTGTATTGAGATGTTCCTCCTTTTTCTGCCTCGACTCAAGGAACGTGTTCCATTGAGTGACATGTTTATCTGCAATGATAGTGGAAATGACAAAAAAATCTGTCATTGTTGTAGCATTGATTTTACATCTAGCTCCTTTTTCAATGTTTGAATCAGGGACTTGTTTGAGTGTACTTACGTTCTGCAGTTTGAATGAGATCTCAGGATGGGTGTAAACTTCACCCAAATGCACTCATCTTTTTTAACTTTTTACAATTAAAAGTTAATTTTATGTCACACACTGTGGTGACCTTGGTATTAGTTTTGCTTTATTTCTTTTATACATTTCAGTACTTGCCTTTGGTAGCCCTTCTCTTAGTTTTGACTTGTTTATCTATCTATCTATCGATATATATATATATATATATATATATATATATATATATATATATATATATATATCTATATGGATCCAGGACTATTGAACGAAAGTTTAATAGTCCAAATCTATAATCACCAAACACACTTTAACTAAAGCGTTTTCACCAAAAAAGCGCTTTCGTTAAAGTGCGTTAAAAAAAATCTACTTTTATGCAGGGGGCAAGACCCCTGCACCCCCCATGTGGGGGGCTGTGCCCCCACACACCCCCTACTTTAATATTCTCACCCCAAGATTGCACTACATTGAGGAAAAGGGAATATTCCCTTATCCGCATCGTAGTACAATCTCCGCAGCAGTCATTACCCCATGACTTCCTCTAGCTGCAGGCATACTTCCATGAAAGTGCTTTTTCAGTAAAAAGCACTTTCGTGGAAGTATGCCCAGCTGGTTGTGTTTCGGTGAAAATTTCCTTCGGGGATCAGTACCAATCCCATATATATATATATATATATATATATATATATATATATATATATATATATATATATATATATATATATATATATATACATATATATATATTTATATATATACAGAGAGAGAGGTAGTAGATAGATATAGATACAACAAAGTAGCAAAGGGGAGTGGAACCATTTCACATAAAAAATACTGCATTCAATTAAATATGTCACAAAGCATCAAATGTACTAATTTATGCAGAATGAAGTTAATTGGCCAACACTTGGTATTATACAAGTAGTGATGCTAAATTTCTTCAGTAAAGGAGTGGTATACCTCTGAGGGTCTGGTGTCATCCAGTGCACCCTCCCTGTTAAAACACCTTTCTACTGAATGTTTGATGTTTCCCATTTATTTTTTTCTGACAATTTGAAATGTATACAAATTCCTGCGGAAATACCTGTTTAGTTATATGTGATTAATATGGCCTGCATTTTCTTTAAATGACTGTGTTATGATTTGTGTTTATTCCCACTCCATTACTATTGCAAATTTCATCTGTTTTCTTAACATGAGCTAGATTATCTGTCTAATCATTAGTAAAGACTTACTAGTAACTACTAATAAGTCACTTCTAGCAGTGCAGCAAATATTTAAGGTCAGTCATTGTTATATTTTAAAATTGCACCTACGTAATGAGTAAACACTGCCTCAAAATGTCAAAACCAAAAAAAAAAAAAAACAAAAAAACAAAAAAGCTCAAAAGTGATTTATAGTAGCAATACTTGCATGACAGGGTATGCCTGAAATATGGACTGACTTAAGGTTTGTTAAAATAAATGTTCTAGCAATTACAAAAGCAGGAATTACAATAAACAATGCAGACAGTAATGTTTTAAACCTAATACTACATACTCTCCCAGTACTGTATCAGGTATCTGTATGACATAAGACGTCTTCTTGATGGTTACATAGACAAGTTAAATTTTCAATATGTTGATGTCGAGCAGTCATTATGCTTACAACATTAAATATTATTTCCTGTATTTTTATTAAGTATCCATCCATATGTCAGCATAGCCAATGATGTACTGAAAAGAAAAAACACCAAAATAATTTTAGTAGCTTTTTTAGCCTTTCATGTGACAATTGCTGTATAATGCATAATGTGTGTGTGTCTTCGAATTAGTGTATAGTTTCTCAGTTATGTCATAAAGTAATAAATCTATTACCTTTATTACCAATGGAATGATTATTCCACTGCGTGGAAGCATTAGATATATTCTAATCATGGACCATGATTTGCATGATCTTTGAAGATATATGTGAAAGAACAGACAGACCTCATCATAAAACTCGTATGAAATGTGCACACAGTTGTTTGCTCATCCACTCGATGACTTCCTTTAAAGTCATATTATTAGTAAATTATTCCATAGGGATAACAGAATATTAGCATTTTTGTATGGGATTTAGCATATATTCCTGAACTTTGGTAAATACAAGTTTTGCAGAAAACAGTTTCTAGTATTCTGTGATATAAGCATAAAAACATTTGTTACACAAATTATTAGCTGTAATATTTGTTGTTTTTTTTTTTTTGGGGGGGGGTTGCTAAGGCAGAGAAGTTTTAGCAGCTAAAAATACATTGTCTGAGAACCGCTCTCAGAACCAGACCTCTGCTGCTGCTGACCTGACCCTACCAGACCCCATACTGTTATTGTTCTTCTCTATAGCGCTTTAGTAAAATCAATATAAATGTGTCCCATAATAAGATGAGGAATGCTGAAAGAAGCAAAAAAAAAAAGTACTGAAAGGGATATCATGCGAACAAAGCTTCATACTCCTCTGGAACTAAATGTTCACAGTGTAGTAATCTGAAAGGTACTTCATTCTACAGTCTAATAAGTGGTTCAGAAAGTTTTTTTTGTTCACGCCATTAACAAATCAGAATTTATTAGTAGGATGAAACACTAACTACAGAATATGAGGGTAATGTTTGTCTGAATGATAGATTACTTTTTATCTAGCAACCTTTATAATATGACATTAGATGGCTTTTTTTACTGAGTGAAATAAAGCTATAACATGGTTGTTAGTGTAGAAAAATGATGTTAGCTTCTGCTACTATATAATTTCATTGTTTTTATTGCACTTATTCTGTTGATGGTGGCTCACCCATGTCATGTCATCTTTCCTTTGTGTGAATGACGACAAGTTCTAGTCATGAATACTATTTTACTTGTTTTTCACAGTTCACTGCCAGTTTCATTAACTAGGAAAACAATTTTGTAGTTACACAGTTAAACTTGTTCTCAAAAACTGGACATACTTGCTGACATTCATTGCAAAAGTAATTATGGTAACATACTGTCTTGGCTAATCGCATATTGTAGAACACTATAATTGATTTATTTACGTCTCTTTGTTAAATTCGCTGGATAGTGTGAACAAATGAAAAACAAATCTAATATATCATTGATGGCAATTCAGCTGTCAGGGAGGAGACACACATGTGACTTCCTCACTGAAAATGAAAAACAATATCCGAAACAATATCTGGGCTTCAGAATCCTAGTTAATAAGTTTGAAAAGGAAGAGTCAAAAGAAACAAAAGAATATGTATATTTAATAGCAATTATTTAACTAACTCAGATATATAAAAAAAAACCCTCCAAGGAGCTGCCATCTTCTTAATCTGGAGCAAAAAGAAAATACTCTAAAATAGAACACTACCTGCATGGTATAAAACTCCCACGGTGACAGACAAAGCTACTGCTGTGTGAAAGAGCAATATTCTACTTTTATATTTGTGGGGGAGGGAGAGACAATACATAAGTAAATTCACTGCTGCCACAGATGGAATATTAATTATCATCAACTGGCAGACTGAACATAAAGAAATTTTCTTAGCTGTAGTGTGCATGAATTGTTTCAGACTCAGTCCAGCATAACTAATACCCAGAAATAAAACATAATTATGAGCAACGTTGTGTTATCTTCTAAAACTTTCAAAGTATTCAGCAAATATGTTGTTTTTTTCCTATTTCAACAGAGTATTCAGTATGATATGTATCTGCATTTTAATAATGTTACCCGACAACAATTTTTTTTTCAGTAAGAAAGTACTTGTAAGCAAAATAAAGAATTAAAAAAGACATTTTGCATCTAGATCATGCAGACACTAACTTTTCACACCAACAGAGGTATTAGACTGCTCTTGCGTTTGGGTATACTTTGATTTGTCAGCTCTCAAATATCTGCAGCAAACCATGGACTGTTATACCAACATTGTTCATACCATAACAATACCTTTCAGTCAGCAATCAGATACAAGACATTTTAGTTCCACAGCACCCTAGTGTGAGGGATCTGAAGCTATAGGCTCAATATCTAAAAATATTACCTCCAATACTACCCCACTACAAGGAAGAGTGAATAAATGTATGTCTCGATTGCCTGATATTTGTGAACTAGGCACTGGTATATTTAGAGATTGAAGTGGTAAGTTCAAAACAACCATTCTCCTGTTTGTAAATGGAGTGAAGCATGACAATGTTGTAAGGAGATCAAGAGTTGAGTAGCTGGCAATACTATATTGAAGTAAAAACTGCATGTAAAATTAACAGTAACAAAAATGCAGACTTATATTTGGTCATCAGTTTCATATTTTGCCAAACAGTAGCCATTGCTGTCTGTTTAGTCAGATGTCCATTTTGCTGATGCATGTGGTAGTTGTCAACTACAGTATTTAAACATGTTTCATTTTAGATGTGTATTTTACTGTGGTCACAGTTATTTGCCCATGAAATTAATGTATTTTAATAATGCATGTGTTTTTGATTGTTTTTATTTGTTTCACTTTGTAAAATAGTTAACAGTGCTCAGACAATAATGACATATTTAAATACTTAATTTATTTCTGTGTATTTCAGTTAACCCCAATATAACTAACAGGCCATATACAACAGACTGCTGACTTTGACTTCATTTGTTTAGATATCTAAAAAGTATGCAGAGCTCATAAAATATATTGTGCATGTAAAAAAAAACTTATTTGTGATGGTTTGATCTACATTATATTGTATTTTTGATGCTTTATGTAGTCACTGGTTTGTGTTAGATGGTTTGTGTCAGTGCTTTAACTTTCAATGATAAGCTAGCCACACACACAGAAACACAAAGACACAAATATTAATAGGGATTTACATCTATGAAACTTAGAACTGGTATATGTATCCCAGAAGTTTAAGTTAAATGATAAAACAAAAGTTATTTCTGCATTGAACCTTTACATCTTGCAGGATTTTTATACTATGGCAGCTAATCTGTCCAAAAGCTTAATTCTGTCTGTAGTTTAATGAAATCTAGTGTTGGAAACATAGTACAAATAAATAAGCCCCTCATGGCTTATGCATTTCAATAGTTACTTTAGCAGTAACAAGCATTTGCTTTAAGTACGTTTAGCTGTTGGGATATTCCCTTTTCCATGCAGATCATTGATATTATAGCTGTTTATACTACTTAAAGTGGTGTGGAGTAAAGGTTTCCTGCTGGGAATATGAAAGGGTCCTACCCATTTAAATCTCTAGTTCAAATTAAGTCCAAGTGTAATTAAGCATTGTTATTCCCCTAATTGAACAGAATCTTAACTTCTGTCATCCACAAGTGACATGCAACCATAAAGTTCACTGATCTATCACACACCTAAACATATTCTTCAATGAGAATCTAGCTGGTACAGCAGATGTATATTCCATACATAACTGCATTCCCATATTTGATTTAAAATAAAGTGTTAAAGTTGTATAACGTTTTGAATTCCTGTGATGTACTGGGGGCTATGCTTTTACCTTTGAAGCTTTGAGCTAAGAGTACTAAGTACATTTTCATTAGATTTCTTAATTGGGGATGTCCAAATAAAATTCCAATTCTTTGTGGAATTAAGGAGAGAAGATATCTAGTCACACAGATTGTGTAGCATTATATGATACAAAGACAAATTATAATCATTACAAAAGTATAATAAGGTCTTAATATACAACTATGATGCAATTAAATTGTCAAAATGTACAAAGTTAATGTTAATAAGTAATAATTAAATTAATCAAAGTTTTATTGATACTGAGCAAAATTCACCTACAATCAACATGTATTGAAAGTTATACACAAAACAATACAATCAGTTTAGAACAAAATACATATCAAAACTTCAAACTGAAAATGTCACATTAACCACAGGGGTCCTTCAGGGTTTTCTGCTGTGCCCTCTTTTGTTGTTATGATTTTTGAATGATTTACAGTGGGATCTTCCACAACCCAAATGCATACCTTTGCCGATGATATTGTTATTACACATGCTGACCCACAGGCTAGCACTATCACCATGGGATTATAATAAGACTTCATGTACCCCGTGAGCTGGTTAACTACTAACTGGCTAGTTAAAACTATCACAAAAACACAGCAGATGATGTTTGGAACTTTAAACTATGTTAAAAATGCCTGTAATATATTTCTCACTGACCTCACAAATATGCCACTGCTAGTACAACCCAAAAATATTTAGGAATCATTTAGATTATTCTTTATAATGTAGCATACAAGAATGCACACACACACACACACACACACACACACACACACACACACACACACACACACACACACACACACACACACACACACACACACACACACACACACACACACACACACACACACACACACACACACACACAACTGATCAAACACACACACACACACAAACACACACACACACACACAAAACTGATCAAACACACACATACACACACACACACAAAACTGATCACACACTTAACTAGCCATTAACTTCTGTCACAACTTAAACTTGCTTCTGTCACAACTTAAACTTGCCTACATAATTCATGATCATCCCAAGACACCAGAAGATAAATTGCTGTTACCACATTAATACCCTGTCTTAAATATCTCTTAAATATCTCCTCCCTCTTAGTGTACTATAGACAACAGAAAACAAAATACTAAGATCTGTAGCACAAATAATATCAGATAAACTGACAACATAGTTCAAGTTATGCAGAAACTAAGAGTTCATATGCTCAAGGAGAATATATGTGCAAGTTCTACTAATCATGGCTAAGTAACATAGACAACTACACTTCAGGTCTGTGTGCGCTTGCAATCATAATTGATAGGATAATTGAAAGACTATCCCTTTTTGCTTATTGTAGCTTACATTGCCTACTCATTCAGGACATTTTAGCAAAAACGCACTTTACATATATGTTTTGTAAATGATGTCTATTGTGCTCCCCTTTATCTGTATTATTTCAATGCATGTTTACTACTAAAGTACATATAATGATATAATGAATACTGGCTAAATACTCATGCTTTTGATGCAAACTCTGCTTATACTTTTGTTATAAGTATTTATGCTTTGTTACAGATTTAACGTGTTTTCTTTCTTATGATAGTTGTTGCCTCTGCCACCTTTGATTTCATTTTAGTTAAAAAAAGGGTTAAATACCAGTTTACTTACCTGCTTAGCAAATGCAATCAATCAATCAATCAATCCATCAATCCATCAATCAATAAATAAATACATTTTCAGTTTGCTGGAAACTAGAATCAAACATTTTTTGTTTGCATGCTCATATCCAAAATATATTAAGAGCAGTGAAGTAAAACTGTGAAGACTATATGACATAAAGAGAAAGGAAGGTGCTTCCAGTCTTTTCTGGTAGCGTAGGATTTTAAGCCCATGATCTTGTTTGGCAGAAACCTCTGGAATCCTGGAAGTTGTTTGATATGTCTAGTCAAAATGGGAGCATTATACTATATAACTGGGATGGTAAGTGCTGATTATAAGGGGATAATTACGTTCTTTGAGTCAGTGTTGCTGGATCGCTCGGCTTTGCCCAAAATGCAATTGAGTGGAAAATGAAGAGAGGTAAGACTATGACAAAGTATTTATATTGCAGTCATCATCAAAGGCCATAGTAGTGGACAGACTGAAAAAGCAGGGCAGTGTTTATTGAGTAGATAAAAGTGACTCCTACATATCTTTATTCTTAGCCCTGATATTTTGGCAAACTTGTTGAACTCAAGACTCCTAATAGGCACTTTTTAGGTAGGATAATCAATGCATACAAATATCTTTACACCAGGATGCTATTACTGTATGTTGAGGGTTATCATGAATATCTCAGACCTTGCTGTGCAGCTATAGGTTTAACTCTTGAGCTTCTAGAGTCAGAATAAACTGCAAAATAAAACTGGCTTGTTTCACTGCAATAGATGAGATTGAGCCAAATGCTGCTGAAAATTAAAAAAATCCCCCTCTAGATATTAAAATGTGGAGTAGAATAAAGAAAACAAAGAGGCCATTGCTAATGATCTCTATCAAGTCAAGTGCTTTTGCCAGTACAGTTGACTTCTAAATTATATATTCCACTCATACACATGTATACATTTTTTTGTGTTGGAAGAGATGAGAGTTTCACCTTCCTTGGAATGTGTCCCAAATATTTAAAGTATATATCAAATTGTACTCAAAATATAATGTTTTTGGTGTGATATTGTCTTTTAATCAGTCTCCCAAGTTCTGTCCAATCACATTGTATGATGCATCTCAAATGTCCAGGGTCCAATGACCATGCCTAATTGCACTGCTCTCATTGAGTGGTAGTGATGCAGGCCTAACTTGGACCAATACGTTCCATATCCAAAATTATTCGGGTCTATATAAGAACATCAACTTTTTAAAACATCGAATGTTCTAATATCGACCTCTATTCAGTGAACGCTGACAATATCGAACATGCAGAACAGCTAATGTTTTCCCAGGGAAAAAATTCACTTTTCTGACACACATACACACAACACAAACACACCAAAAAAACAGCAATCCACACACATACACCTAAAATCCTACATCTAACCCTACACTAAAATGTACACACACCATTAGCTATCCATTTACCTTAACCCAAACCCTAACCCTAAGTTCCGTCACTATCACACACTCACCTCACCCGTGCCTTAACCCTAACTCACCTACCCTGCCCTAACTCTCACGTCTACACAATCGCATACTTACCTGATCCATGCCCTAACCCTAACTCACCTACCCCATGACCTAACCCTCACATCCACACAACTGCACACTTACCTGATCCTGACCCATAACTTTCCACCACAATGCTGAACAAAGTGAAGCCACAGGAATGGCCAACTGAATTCTTCCCTAGGAAGAAATTTGGTGTTCTGCAGCTTTGCTATTTTCAGTGTTTTCTGAATAGGGGTCGATATTAGAACATTCAAACTTGTGAAACTTTGATGTTCTAATATAGACCCAATTATTCTAAGTTTGAGAGGATCCTTTGGCCAGCCATTTACATAAGGCCAAGTATTAGTGACATGTTAAAAAGTTTATAAATAACATAGAATGTCTAAGTCCCTAAAAAACAATGTGTATGAGCAATAAGTGTCTGCTTTTACAGACAGACATTCTTAAGATATTTCATTATAGAGATCTTGCATCAATTAAAATGAAACCAAGAAATTATATCCATCCTATACATAGTGAAAATCCAAATAAATAAATAAATAAATAAAATAAATAAATAAATACATAAATTAAATAAAACTTTCTCATTAAAAAAATTGAGTGGTGAATCATCCCATTCTATGAAGATACTGTCAATAAATTTAACCTAGACATTCATTTTCTTAAAAAACGCAGACCTGTAAATAAGTGTTTCTTCTCATTTGGCCAGAGCAGTGTTTGCAAGATTTAGTACCATTACTTTCCCGTAATAATGCCTCTCATCTGCTTGCGCATGCTTCCATAGAATGTAGCTGTTGAAGACCAGGATATCTATTAGTTCTGTATTAAGGGATATTACTTCTAGTAGGGTGGTGGTGTGGAAGATCAGTGATTCCTTTACTGCTCCATTACAAAAACTGTCAGATAATATAATACGTGAAAAGTTTCTATCAAATGTTACCAGTGTGGTGTTTTGGGTAACTTTTATGTCCTTGATTCTTTTCTGCAAGTCCAGGATATCTAAAGTAAAGAAATATGCTCTTTTGATTAAGGACATAATGATGAATTGCAAGTAGATGTCTAGTAGTTCAATAGATGAGGCCCTGCACACTACTATGAGCTGCTCTGTACATTCATATAAGTCTAAGGAATGCTAAAGAACCTTGGTATTCTTGGGTGTGGAACAATCGGGAATTTGAGTAGTTTATTGGTACTCAAACTTCAATCATTCTACATTTAATTATTTGATGATATTATCATAAGCCATAGAGATCTCTTCCATTTGTGCTTCCTGAAAAAAACTCTACATAATCTAACATTTTTCTCAGTTCTTTAATTACATAAAACTGTTTCTTGATAACATTTCTACAGTCTTTGTCTACTTTCATAAGTCTGTGGCTTTTTTCCTGATTAAGGTTCTTCATGTTGGTAATTTTATTTTTACTAATATTATAAAGTTTCTTCTTTCAGGGCTTGCTCAGTAGTGACTGAAACATCAACCAAAAGAGTGCAACTCGTGTTTAGATTTATAGGTCTATAAGGTGGATAACAAAAAATGTTAAGTCTCTTCCACTCATGGAAATATATAATGCTGCTGTCATTAGTCTGCTCACTGTCATCATCTAAAGGTTCCAAAGGTTGTCAGACACTATGTCACCTTTCTTATTTCTTATCAAGAAAATACTTTCTCGTTCAGTTTACAGGAACATAGTTTTATGTTTATTAGAGTATCCATAAGGTTACTTTGGCTTTGTGGAATAAATGCCATTCCATTTTCTAATACACATACCTCTGTCTCTCTGACTAACTGCTTAGAGGAGATCCAGACCTTGATTTTGTGACCTATGGAAGGTTTGTTGTGTGGAGTGTTCCAGGCCTTGACTGAGTGACTAATGGAAGGTTTGCAGTGTGAAGTGTACCAGACCTTGACTTAGTGACTGATGGAAGGCTTATTCCTGACCTTTACTCAGTGCCTAATGGAAGGTTTCTTAAGTGAAGTGTTCCAGGTGTTGACTTGGTGACTAATGGAAGGTTTCTTCAATAGAGTGTTCCACACCTTGATTTATTGACTAATTGAAAGTTTGTTGAGTGGAGAGTTCCAGACCACAATTTAGTGACTGATGGAAAATTTGTTGAGTGGAGTGTTCTTTGCTGAGTGTTTCAGGTCTTGTATTTTTTCTAATTCATGTGGTGTGGATGTGGACTCCTCTTGTAGTTACTCTGCCTGGAGTTCACAGGGGTGATTAGTCATTCAACAACTGTAATTGTTTTACCTTCTGTAGAGTCATTCATGTGTTCATTTGTTCTGATCCTAGAGCATATGGCCATTCCAAAACCACATTTTTGATTCCATGGATGTAGCAAGGAGGTCTAGTGTCGTTTTGATGTAATTAGTGTTTTTTTTTCTGGTGTTCAGTGATGAGTTTAGCCTTTTTTATGCTTGGTGTGATTGCCTTCTTGTGCATGTGACATAGAGCTCTTCAGTAGGAGATCATCACTGTTTCCTTCCTTTGAGATGGTGCTTGTAAACAGCTTGGCTTTGTCAAAAAATATAATCAAGGGAAAATGTGCAGCTTTCATGGTAAAACAATAATCGTATAGAAGTCTGAATTTCATAGTAAATTATAATAAAGAATGCATTAAAATGTAAAATGTTTAAAAGAAAACCTTACAAAAGAATTTTTCAAAATAATGTTCTTTAGAGGACAGTCGAATGATTAAGAATAAACAGAAATGTAAAAAAAGTAAATAGGCATTTGTATGTTTTAGCCACTTTTGTTTGTGGTTCTTACAATCATTATACTATAAAACGAGTAATATGTGTTGAGTAATATTCAGTGAAAATACTAACATGAGCAGAAATAAAACCTATATATAAACAAAAAACAGAACATAGAAAATAAATACTTGATTTGCATAAAGATGTGATATCACATAAGAGATGCATCATCAATACTTTCGAAAAGGATTGAATGAGTTGGTCTGTATAATACTATTTATATACATGATGCATAACTTAAAAGATTTTGATTGTACTCTATTTTCTGTTGGTTTTCCCCTTGGCCTATCCTGTGAAGTATCATTTGTTCACAGATGGACTTCCCTGGTCAACAAATGTAAAATAAAATAAAAAATGTACTGCTCATTTTACTTTAAATGGAGTATGATTTAGAGTAACATGTAGGTCTAAGTCTAGTACATAGCTCTAAACTGTCAAGATTTTTTGCAGAGCGTCCAGATTTTTTTGCTTCATATTGTTAGTATTTTTCCTCATAAAATTTGTGGGTTGCTGGTAAATCACTGAGGACTGAAGTCATTAATTAATGACAGACATTTAAGTTTCAGGTATCTTTCCTTCAGAAAATGTATAATAACACAAAGCCTTTTAAGTAAGCAACCTTTTATGTTTATAAGAGCAATATTTAAAATGTACCCCTATTTTTGGCCTTTGTTCCCCACATTATTTTTGGCTTTGTCTAAATTTCTCCTAGTAAAAGTTTGGAAGGTATTGTCTGCTATGGTCATGAAAATTCACAAATCCATGTACTATGGCTAGTAGTGTCTTAGCTGCATGAGCATACATTCTCTGGCATTGTTTATAAACTTTGGACGTATAGGCAACTAGTTTAACTTCTTGACTGTACCAATATGTTCTGAATCAAATCCAGTTGTAACATGACTGGCACAAAAATACTTCTGTGTAGGTACTTTATGTGTTAAATGTTTCAACATTTCAAATAGAAACTAGGGCAGGGCAAAAGAGTTTGCTGCCCTGGGTATAGGCAGTCATGGGTTGCATTACTGGAATGCAACAGCTTTCTTTTATAAATGCTAATGGTGCACTGCAGTCTCTGTAACACTACCTGCCCAGTTATCTGGAATTTTCTAAATAATCATATGTCCTTTGTGAATATCAACATGATTCATATGATTGTCTTACAAATGTAAGAGAACTATATGTACTGTGTATATTTAACTACTGGTACAGAAGTGTGTGTTGAACGGGGCTTGTACAGTACTGAGCTTCAAGAATGTAACCACGGCATATCCTGCTGGAACATAGAAGATTAACTAACAAAACTTCAAGAAAAATAAGTTGAAATTAAGTGTTTTATGATGTGCTATAACAGTTTCAAAGCAGCAAGCAGACACAATGTCTAGAGGTAGAATCCTTCTGTTGTCTGAAAAGAAAAGTAATTACTAGGTTTGAAATGTAAAGTGTTTGATTGCTTTATGACTTCCTAGCAGCTGCACGTCTGAGAGATATGTACTTCTCACACATAGATGTTAAAATTCTATAAGTTTCTGTTTAGCCTGGGAACTGAAGTCAGGTTACAAAGACTGATGTCACCTAAGCTAACCCTGCAGTAATGTTTGATATTAATTTAAGAACTCTGTCAGAGAGAGGCAAAGCACTTTGTATCTTGTCTTGGAAACATCCACTCAGCACTTCTGTCTGTGTGTTGTCTGTAAGTAAGACTTAGGACATAGTATCTCTCTTAGATATAGATAGGAATATAGTAAAGATTAGTTTAGATGTTTTCTGCATTTATTTGAGAATGTCCTGCAATGTTGTTTTAAAATATTTCCAGAGATTCTGAACTCCAAAGTAACTGTTTTGATTTATTGAGTATTGTCTTGTTCTTTCGTTTTCTATTATTAAATATATTTAAACTGATTTTTATGGCTGATATTTGTGAAACATATTTAAGCTCTTAGAGTACTTGCATATGTATTTGGTGACACTGTACAGGCCACTCCTAAATAGCTTTGCAAGTCTTTGTCAAAACTATCATTTGGATTAATAATAACATTAGACAGTAGGATTGAACACTCTTTGTAAGGGCCTTATAGTAGCTGATAAGTATGGTGGATGGTAGCAGCTGGTACTATCTTGTAGTCTGGGCAGAAGGGGGCATAGCTAGTAAACCTGTGCCAGCCTTTCCCAGGTGAGCCTGTGTGTGTGTGTGTGTGTGTGTGTGTGTGTGTGTGTGTGTGTGTGTGTGTGTGTGTGTGTGTGTGTGTGTGTGTGTTTGTATATCAATCAAATCTCAAAGTGTGTGTGTGTGTGTGTGTGTGTCAGCTACTTGGGCAGGGACACAAAACACTGGTTTGACAGAGAGGGTGCTGGAGATCTTACCTTGGCCACTCAGCTTAGATCTCAACCTTATAGCTGTGACAGTGGGGAGCCTTATTGCAGATCAGGAGAAAGTGTCAGAAACCATCCTCAGACTGACTGAGATCTCTGTGTGCTCTTAAAGAAAACTGTATTTTACTGTGTGTGTACTTCTCATCCTCATATTCTGTACATCCCTCACTGTTTCCAGTGGTGAGGATTGAGGCTCCTTGATTATTGGCCCAGTGCAGGGGCATCACATATATATTGGTGGCAGTGGTGGGATATCAACATCACATATTAATTGATTGATAGTGGTGAGTTAGCCACATCACATATTAATTGCCTTGTAGTGCTGTGGATATCGAATTCCTTTAGCCTATGTACAGTGGTCACTGAAGGTGTTTGTACTCTCAATCAGCCACACAGTGAACATTCAGAGTACATATCACAATTGTTTTATTTTTTTGTTAGCTTAGCTTAGTTAGTCAGGGAGAGCAGGCAAGCTGCCATCACAGGAGTATGGCAATTTGACAAGGATCCAGCTGGCTGAAATATGCCAGGTTAAAGGACTGGTGCATGCCAACCTGACTAAAGCAGATATGATTGCAACTTTAGTCACAGCTTCAACACAGAATAGCAACCAAGAGGACAATCAGACTGGCAGTGGAGATGTACAACTCTCAGAAAATGGACAGCTCAACCTTTCCACAGAGGAATTAAAAATATATCTGTAATTAAAGATACTTGAGTTAGAGGCCAAGCATTTGCAAATAGAAGCAGCACAGAGACTGAAATATCTTGAGGCTGAGGAAAATGAAAAACTGCAATTGCTAGAGGTGGAGGAGAATGAGAGGCAGAGGCAACATGACAAAGAGACGCTGGCTTTTCGCCAGAGTCATGGAGGCAATGGGGAAGGGTGTAATTGAACCCTAGAAGCAACAAAGGTCAGTAAATTTCTTCCACAGTTTACAGATGGGGATAATTTTGATAATTTCATTCATATGTTTGAGAGGGTATGTAAACAGTACAATGGTGATCAAGCACTCTGGGTATGGTTTCTAACCCCCTTACTCTATGGTAAGGCTGTAACTGTTATTTCTAAACTGTCTGACTGATTGTTTAAATTATAATATTGTAATAAACTGTTTGGTAGAATGCTTTAAGTTAACACCTGAAGCTTATAGGAAGAAGTTTCCTGAAAATAGATGTAAGGCAGACAAAAGCGTGTGCTTGAATATGTTGCTGAACTATGCACTTATTTTCATAGATGGGTGATTGGATGTAAGGTCACCACTTCTGAAGGGCTGGCAGACCTTTTAGTGAGGAAACAAGCCCTTATCACTTTGCCTGAGGACATGAGAATCTGGTTAGCTGATAGACAATGCAATACTGCAGATGAGTTGGGGAAGAAGGGAGACATATACCTAGAAAGCAGTTCACTGATGCAGAGGAAAGGGACAGCCAGTGTTTCTCATAGGTCTAAGGAAACACATGGTGGGAAGCCTAGACTGCCTGAGCAGAGTCTGGCAGTAGCAAGGACAGCTACTAGTCCTGGTACATGTACAGGACCAAGGGTCAAATGTTTTAAATGCACCCGAGGGGCCATGTGGCATATAGATGTCCACAGAGGCAAGTTGGGGAACAAAAGATGGGAGAGCCAGTAAGTGGGAATGACAAAATCTCATCAGTAAGTTGTCTGGAGACAACAAGGGTACCAAACTACCACAAGAGGTTATATCCTATCTTAGTAAATGGGAAAGAGGCCATTGCTAACAGAGGCACAGTCTCTGACCTAACTGTTGTAAAGCATGCAATGGTTACAGAGGAGCACTACTTGCCTGGGCAGTCTACTCTAGTCAGAGCTTTAGGAGGGACCCCATTCCAAATATCTTTGGCTAGGGTTCACCTTGACTGGGATGGTGGAAACAGAATCCACCAAGTAGGGTGTTTGAGGATATGCCTGCAGATGTAATGTTAGGGAATGATTTTGATATTGCAGTACCCTATGTGCATGCAGTTATACGCAGTCAGGCTTGGAGACAGGCATGTGGGACTGGTAGTCTGGGGAAGACCTAGACAGACTTCACACTTGCAGCCAGAACAGGTGAGATTGTTACTTCAGGGAGGGAGCTACCCTCTAGCAGTGAGACTGAAGGTGAGCCACAGCTGTTTGTGGGTATTGATATTCCCTTGGACAGGGTGACTGCAAGGGCAGAGGTGAGTAGTAGTACCCAGGCTGACAGTGAGGCACCATTGTCAGAGGATACCAGGCATCCTGTGGAAGGAGAGCTGGGAAGGGTTACAAAGAGAGAGTTGGGACAGGCTTAGCTCTCAGACCCTACATTACAAGGAATGAGGGAGGTAACTAGTAAGGCAACTGATTTTCAAGTGAAACGGGGATCTGTATACTGGGACAAAGGGTTACTGTATAGAGAGTGGACCCCTGAGGGAGGGCTCAAGGGTGAAAGAATACAGCTGTTGGTAGTGCCCAGAGCCTACCATCTGGCACTTCTAGCCATAGCTTATGATATTCCCTTTGCAGGTCATATGAGCATAAAATGTACAAAGAGACATATTATGCAGAACTTTTATTGACCTGGGATTTCCAGAAATGTAACAGGGTACTGCAGGACCTGTGAGCAGTGCCAAAAGGTAGGCAAAGCAGGAGACAAGGTGAAAGCTCCTTTGATGCCTTTGCCTATGATTGAGGAGCCATTTCAGAGGGTAGCTATGGATATTGTGGGCCCTCAGAGTACCTAGGCCAAGTTCCACAGGGAAAAAGTATATCCTAGTGGTAGTGCCATGAGATGCTGGCACTGTCCTCCATTGAGGCAGAAAAGGTGGCAAATACTTTGTTAGAGATTTTAAGCAGGGTAGGTTTTCCAAATGAAATACTGACTGACTGAGGTTCCAATTTCATGTCAGACCTGCTGACTTATCTATGGAAGTACTGTTGGGTGAAGCACCTAAGGACCACCCCTACCATCCCCAAATTAATGGTCTTATTGACAGGTTAAATTCTAAACTCAAGTCCATGCTACGAGCATTTACAGACCAGTTTAAGAGAGAGTGAATCAAATATTTGCCCCATCTGATGTTTGCTTACAGAGATGTTCCCCAGGAATCCACAGGTTTTTCACCCTTTGAGCTGCTGTATGGGCATAGTGTGAGGGGAACTCTAGATTTGATTTGAGATGAGTGGGAGGGTGAGTGTGACTCCCACCAGCAGTATGTTGTGGCATATGTCCTAAACTTCAGGACAAGGCTTGGAAAACCATGGGCTTGGTCCAGGAGAACCTGGCAGAAGCCCAACAACAGAAAAATGTTCAGTATGACAGGAATTTTTGAGCTAGAGAGTATGCTGTAGGGCACCAGGTAATGGGTTTCATTTCTGTAAGACACAACAAGCTGTAGCCAGCTTTGGAGGGACTCTACAAGGTGGTAAAGAAAGTCAGTGATGTTAACTACATGGTAGAACTGCTAGGCAGGAGTCAGGGGCACAAAGTGTACCATATTAACATGATGAAACCTTACCATGATAGGGAGGCCCTTGTGCTAAGTATTTGCAATTGATGGCAGGAGGAGGCTGAGGGGGATCTGTTGACTAATCTCCTCAGTGAGGCTCGGACTGACACCTCAGTGGAATGGGTAGCAATGTCCCAGCAGCTGTCCCCTACCCAGGTTCAAGAAATTTGAGCAGTGTTACAGGAGTTTGGGGGCATGTTCACTGGGAAACCAGGGTGCACCCACCTGGTGCAGCACCATGTGGATACAGGACCCCAAAGCCCTATTAAGCTGGCCGCTTATAGGGTGCCTGAAAGAGTCAATTAGACTCTGAAGGAGGAGATATAGGAAATGTTGGAACTAGGGGTAATTCAGGGGTCTAGCAGTCCCTGGGCCTTGCCAGTGGAGCTGGTACCAAAGAAGGATGGGAGTGCCAGGTTCTGTGTGGACAACACAAAATTAAATAGTCACACAGAGTCAGATGCTTATCTCATGCCTAGGGCAGATGAAGCCCTTGAACAGTTGGGTGGGGGTAAATATCTTACCACCATTGATCTAACCAAAGGTTATTGTCAGGTGCCTTTGACTCCCATTGCTAGAAAGAGGTCAGCTTTTGTGACTCCTTTTGGCTTGTATGAGTTCACAAAGATACTCTTTGGGATGAAAAATATCCCAGCAACTTTCCATTGTCTGGTAGATCATATCCTAGAAGGAGCTGGAGATTTTGCCATTGCTTACATAGATTATATTGCCATCTACAACCATTCCTGGCAAGTGCATCTTCAGTATGTCGGGTCTATATGAGGCTATCGAATGGACAAAATAGTGAATGCTATTTAGTTGATCTGATACTGTCAAAATGGCAAAATAGCGAAGTCACGGAACATCAAATTCTGTGGGCCGTCTTCGGTACTTTGCCATTTCCTCCACTATGGTGCGATCTCAGAGTTGGTATATTTAAGTAGGGGGGTGTTGCGGGCACAGCCCCCCACTTGGGGGGTGTAGACGGTGAAGACCCCCACTTAAATTTGTGTTTATGTTTATTTATTTTTTTTTTTTTACGAAGCAGCAAATGTTTTCCCTGGGAAAAATTCACTGTTCCATTTGTTTGATATTTTGTTGTTTCGATATTATCGGTACGATGAAATAGTGTTCGCTGTTTACATCGTACAATAATATGATATAGACGCCAGCATTTTAGAGAAGTGCTGGGCAGACTACAGAGGGCATGGTTGACCATTAAGCCCAGCAAATGTCTGGTAGGTATGACAGAGGTATCTTACCTGAGACATACAGTGGGGAGTGGTAAGATCAGACCAGAACCTGCTAAAGTGGAAGCCATTCAGGCATGTCCTGTCCCTGTTACCAAAAAGCAGGTGAGGGCATTCTTAGGGATAGCAGGATACCACAGAAAGTTCATCCTCAGCTATAGTTCCATAGCTGCTCCCCTCACAGGCCTGACAAAGAAAAACAGGCCAGATAAGGTAGTGTGGACTCCAGCATGTAAGCAGGCATTCCAGAAGCTTAAAGGAGCTTCGGGAGGACCCCCTGTGTTAGCAAGTCCAGATTACAGCAAAGAATTTTTTGTGCAGGTGGATGCTTCAAACTATGGGATGGGGGATGTACTTAGCCAGGTTTCCTCAAAGGGAGAAGAGCACCCAGTGGTATAGCCCAATCACAGGATCAAACCTAGGGAGGAATGCTATACATCTGTAGAAAAGGAATACCTAGTTATAGTGTGGGCACATCAGAAACTTTAGCCTTATCTGTATGGAAGGAAATTCACTGTAGTTACAGACCACAATTGCTTAACATGGCTACATTCAGCCAGCCAAGAAAATGCCAAGTTACTAAGGTGGAGCCTAGTGTTGCAAGCATACGATATGACAATACAGCATGACAGTGAAGTTAGCAATGCCAATGCAGATGGGGTCTCAAGACAGGTAATGGAGTAAGGTATTCCCAGATAGGCTCAACCCTTTCAAGCAACATTTCTCAAGGGTCATATGTCCTTTGTGAATATCAACATGATTCATATGGTTATCTTATAAATGTGAGAGAACTATATGTTATGTGTATATTAAACTTCTGGTACAGAGTGTGTGTTGAACAGGGTTTATGCAGAGCTGAGCTTCAAGAATGTAACCACAGCATACCCTGCTGGGACATAGAAGATTAACTTACAAAGTTTTAAGAAAATAAGTTGAAATTAATTGCTTTATTGTGTGCTATAAAAGTTAGTTTCAATGCAGCAATCAGACAAAATGTCTAGATCTATAAGTTTTTCTGTTGTCTGAAAAGAAAAGTAATGACTAGGTTTAAAATGTAAAGTGCTTGATTCTATAATTCTATAAGTTTCTGTTTAGCCTGGGAACTTAAGTCAGGTGACAATGAGTGATGTCATCTAAGCTAACCGAGCAGTAATGTTTGATATCAATTTAAGAACTCTCTCAGAGAGAGAGAGACTATGCATTTTGTATCTTGTCTTACACCTAAAAACATCCACTCAACACTTCTGCCTGTGTGTTGTCTCTAAGTAAGACTTATGGCATAGTATCTCTCTTAGATATAAATAGGACTATAGTAAATATTAGTTTAAATGTTTTCTGTATTTATCTGAGAATGTCCTGTAATGTTGTTTTAAAATATTTCCTGTGATTTTGAACTCTGAATTAACCATGATGATTTATTGAGTATTGTCTTGTTCATTTATTATTTATTATTAAATATATTTAAATCTTTCTTTGTGGCTGATATTTGTGAGACATATTTAAGCTTTTAGAGTATTTGCATATGTATTTGGTGACACTATACAGGCCAGTCCTAAATAGCCTTGCAAGTCTTGGTCAAAACTACCATTTGGATCAATAGTAATATTACACAGTAGGATTGGACACCCTTTATAAGTGCCTTATAGTAGCTGATAAGTACGGTGGATGGTGGCAGCTGATACTACCTTATACTCTGGGCAGAAGGGAGCATAGCTAGTAAACCTGTGCCAGCCTTTCCCATGTGTGTGTGTGTGTGTGTGTGTGTGTGTGTGTGTGTGTGTGTATATATATATATATATATATATATATATATATATATATATATATATCAAATCTCAAAGTGTGTGTGTGCCAGCTACTTCGGCAGAGACATGAAGCACTGGCTGGACCGAGAGGGTGGTGGAGGTCTTAGCTTGGCCACTCGGCTGAGATCTCAACCCTATAGCTGTGCCAGTGGGGAGTCTTATTGGGGATCTGGAGGAAAAAGGGAGAAAACAGCCCCAGACTGACTGTGATCTCTGTGTGCTCTTAAGGGAAATTGTACTTTACTGTGTGTGTGTACTTGCCATCCTCCCATTGTGTACATTCCTCACTGTTGCCAGTGTTTAGGACTGATGCTCCTTGATTACTGGCCTAGTGTATGGGGAGTCACAGTCACATCTAAAGTGCTTGCTACAATTGTATCAAGCTATTTTCTGCAGTTTAGGAGTAGAATAACTTTTTTTTTACTTCTCAAGCTGTTGGGGCAGAGTGTGGGCAAATGGGCAAAATTTGGGACAATTTTCAAAGTTACTATTCTCCTCTGACTTGCTTAAAATATTAAGTGAACAACAGGTTTGCATCAACATACCTGGTGACATTGACTGTAGCTCAGGGTCATAAGACTAGAGCTCAATCCAGAGTTGTCTTTATTTGCTTAGATCCCGCTATAGTTAGCCTGCTTTTTGAAGCTTGAATTTTGATCTGACTTTCAAATCCCTCCCTTGCCTTTTTATTGCTATTGTCCATTAGATTCAAAATACCAAGTGTCCACTCAGCAAACCAGTATTGGTCTTCAGTAAAATTCCTTTACTATAAATTGTCTTCTGCTTGATACCCTCACCACACTCTTAGAGGGTCCTAAATTAACCTTGCTCCATCCTTGGCAGATACATGATTTATTTTATTATTTTATACTTCAGTTAACTGTTTTAGAGTGCTACTACTGCTTTATTTTGCTTTATTTGTTGATTTTTAATTTGAACCATTTTAAAAATGCTTAATACTTGAAATCACCTTGTCCAGGTACTTTGTTTAAGTTGTTTTCTGATACTGCTACACTTTCAAGCAGTCCTTTTTCTGTTTTTACATTGAGTGGACTAAGTTAGTCAATCTAGCGACATTCAGGGGTGGTCTGGTCTGTATGAGTTTGTGAATAAGTAAGAAAACTTTAAGTGTAGTTGTTTTATTGGCCAGAGGACTTAGAAGCCAGTTTCTTATGTTTTGTGTAGCTGTATACATTTGTTCTATTTGTGCACCACTGCCCGAGTAGTGCTTTGTATAGACACAGACAGCTAAAAACACAGATTCCCTATTAAACCACCTCTGAAACTGTACCAGTAACTCACTGAGTATGCAGCAGCTGTTTTTGGTCTTGAGTAGCATAGACCTGCTTTTCTACATGCCTAGGAGCATTGCCCCTTGAATTCTGTGTGATATGATCAAGTCTATTGTCTAGCCCCAAAAGCACCCTTAGTCAGCACACAATTAACCCCTCATGCACTCCGCCCTTATAGCTCATCTAGTAAAGGTCCTGACATCATGGATATGCACCTTCAAAATTTCTCTGCAGTCAGTTTGATGGGAATGGGTATACTGAGACAACATAAGGATTGTCTAATGTTCGCTGACAAAAAGTTAATCTTCAAAGAAACAGAGTATGCAAGAGATGTATATACACAATCTCTCTGAAGGCAAAAATCTCACCTACAAAACTTGTAATAACAATCTAGTTGTCAGAAACAAACAAACTGCATCCACCACACACAGGACACTCCACACATAGACATACTTAAGGGTGAGACACTTAATTGCAATCTTCCCAAACCCCAAAGACATCCCAGACATTCAACCTGCAAAAATTATCCTCAGCAAACTTGAAGGCACACAACAGAAGCAAGACTTAACACTGCACATACAGTAACATGAAATGGAACATCAACTACCAGTCCCATAAAGCAAGTCAATACACTATCCAGGACTCTAGTCATAGGGGACTCCATTGTATGGCATACTGATACCCCACTCACCAGGCTTAACAAGGAGAAAATAACAGTCAGATGGCTATCAAGGCCTAGGATCTAACAAATTACACATGCACCTGTCCCCACTAGGCTTTTTAATATTGGCTAAAACATTGCCCTCCCCCATACAGCATTTAGCTATGTCTGAAACCTCAAAGGCAGCACATAAAAGTATGCAAAATCTTTGTAAATGGAGCCAGGTTCATGGAACAGGAAGATACAGCAAATCATCTAACTGACAAATTCAACTCCAACTTCACCCTCCTCTCACTCCCACCTGCCACCCCTGGAAATACCATCTAGCATTATCCATCCAACAATCAGAAGGGAGCAGGTCTTAGATGCTCTCTCTTAAGGCCAAGAGTGCATGTTTGATGGGTCAAGATAGTATCCCTCCATGCCACCTAAATTGCCTGAAATATGAATTACCAAGGCCACTGGTGTCACTATTCAACCATAGCCTGCACACAGACTTCATGCCAAGCTTGTGAAAGTCTGCAACAGTCACGTCTGTTGGATACCAGGAACTATAGATAGTGTGACTAGTCTTGATTACAAAATTATGGAAAGAATTATCAAGGAAATAACAACGACATAGGAAATCTTCAGACACCCGACTCAACCCAGTTTGGTTTTGTCAAAGGCATGTCATGTCTACTGAACTTGGTGGACTTATTTGAGAAGGCAATGTATGAGGCAAAACAGTCCATACTGCCTGTCTTAACATAACTAAAGCAAATTATACAATACCCCACTCTGGCATTTTAAACAGATTTATGGAATTTATGGAATTAGGCATAAATCTATATAATTTACTACATAGCCAGCTGGCTGATGTATGGTACCCAGGAAGCTAATCAACAGTGGAATCCCGAGGGCTCTGTGTTGGGTCTACTTCTCTTTGGAATCTATATTTTGAAAGTCAATGACCTTTGGCATACCAAGTTTGCAGATGGTTGCAAGTTAGGAGCAATCACAGAAACCACCAAGTTATCAACATCTTACAGGTACATTTAACATAGACAAATGACTGTTGCCAAAGTCATGATTTAAAACTCAATGTTAAGAAATCCATACTGGTAGCTGGCTACCCAGGAAACCTACCTCATTGATAAAACACTCCAAAAAGTAGGTACTGTAGTCATGTACTTGGGAACTCATGTTGATCATAACCTGGCTTTTGACCAACATGTGTGTAAAGTTGCAAGAAAATCATTCTGTGTCACTCAACCTACAATTAAGGCCAAGGCAACCAGGCCCAGGGAAGTCATCATGCCACCATACTCAGTCAGATTTATAATTAAATACAATGCCGCTTTTAATATGTACCTGACCAGGCACATGCCACAACTTGAACGTTCACAGAGGCTTCTCACCAAAATAATCCAGGACTTAAACATGATGTCTATGCAGATCACCTCAAAGCCCTATCTCTATGCTCTGTTTCCTAAAGACTGCTGAGAGGCAGGTTATGCTTGGCATAAAAGGCATCCTTAGATCCTGCTCTGATGGACCTTTTGTCTATCCACAAAAAGAGCAGCACAAGAATTACTAGAACTAAAGATTTAAACTTTGTTTGTGATTTAAACTGGAGAAAGAGGTATGTATCACAGAAGTACCTCCATTCTCTGGAATAAGTTTCCCATCTATGTGAAGCAGAACTCCTCCCTAACCCAAGTGCAGCCTCAACCAGTGAATGGAAAATTGGGACATCATCCCTGATCTGACACCTC